>NW_024734420.1:0-74137 GCF_018991925.1 Homarus americanus | reverse complement strand
GCATACCTGGGAATATCAGGGTGTACCCGCAAGAGTGTCAGAGGCCCATTACCTGGGAGTGTCAGGTGTGCACCAGGAGTGTCTGGGAGGTGTACCTGGGAGGTGTCAGGGGATTGTGCCTGGGAGTGTCAGAGGTGTACCTGGGAGTGTGCAGAGGTGCACCTGGGATTTGTCGAGGGGTGGCCTGGGGTGTCTGAGGGGTTGTACCTGGAGTGTCCAGGGTTGTACCTGGGGAACTGTATCAGAGTTGTACCTGGGAGTGTCAGAGGTGGGAGTGTCAGGGTGCCTGGGAGTGTCAGGTGTACCTGGGAGTGTCTGGGGTGTACGTGGGAGTGTCAGTGGTGTGCCCAGGGGTGTCGGAGGTGCACCTGGGAGTGTCTGAGGTGTACCTGTGGCAGTGTGCAGGGTGTACCTGGGGTGTCACGAGGGAGTTGCGCAGGAGTGTCGAGAGTGTACCTGAGTGTCAGAGGTGTACCTGAGAGTGTCGGAGGTGTACCTGGAAGTGTCAGAAGGGTGTACAGAGTATGCAAGGTGGCACTAGGAGTGTGCAGGGAATTGTACCTGGGAGTGTCTGAGGTGTACCTGGGAGTGTCAGAAGGAGTACCAGGGGTGTCAGAGGTGCACCTAATAGTGTCAGAGGTGTGTACCTGTGAGTGTCAGATGTGTACCTGTGAGTGTCTGAGGTGTTCCTGGGAGTGTCGGAGGGGTGTACGCCTGGGAGTGTCGGCGGTGTACCTGGGAGTGTCGGAGGTGTACCTGGGAGGTGTCACGAGGTGTACCTGGGAGTGTCACGAGGTGTACCTGGGAGTGTCTGTGGTGTACCTGGGAGTGTGAGAGTTGTACCTGGGGTGTGTCAGAGGTGTACCTGGGAGTGTCAGAGGTGTACCTGGGAGAGTCACAAGGAATTGTACCTGGGAGTGTCAGAGAGTACCTGGGAGTGTCTGGGGTGTACCTGCAAGAATTGTTAGGGAGTACCTGGGAGTGTCAGAGAGTATACCTGGGAAGTATCAGAGAGGTGTACCTGGGAGTGTGAGAGGTGCACCTTGGGAGTGTCAGAGGTGTACCTGGGAGTGTCTGAGGTGTGCCTGGGAGTGTCAGAGGTGTACCTGGCGGTGTCAGAGGTGTACCTGGGAGTGTCAGAGGTGTACCTGGGAGTGTCGAAGAGATGGCCTGCCTGGGCGTGTCAGGAGGTGTACGCAAGGTTGTCAGAGGTGTGCCTGGGGGTGTCGGGGTGTACCTGGGGTGTCAGAGGTGTACCAAATTGTCAAGAGGTGTACCTGCTGGGGTTTTGCAAATTGTCTGGGGTGTACCTGGGAGTATCCAGAGAAGTGCCTGGGAGTGTCCAAGAGGTACCTGGTAGTGACTTTGGGGTGTACCTGGGAGTGACAGAGAGGAGTACCTGGGAGTGTATGGGAGGTGTGCCTGGGAGTGTCAGGTGTACCTGGGAGAGTCAGAGAAGATACAGGGAGTGTGACAGGAGTATGTGGGAGTGTGAGGTATACCTGCCAAGGGTATCCAGGAATTGTACCTGGGAGTGTGAGAGGTGCACCTTGGGAGTGTCAGAGGTGTACGCAGGAGTGTCTGAGGTGGCGCACACCAGAATTGTCAAGAGGTGTACCTGGGAGTGTCCAGAGATGTACCTGGGAGTGTCAGGGGTGTACCTGGAGTGTGCAGGGTGTACCTGGGAGTGTGGGAGTACCTGGGAGTGTCAGAGGCATACCTGGGAGTATCAGAGGTGTGCCTGGGAGTGTGAGAGGTGCACCTTGGGAGTGTCAGAGGTGTACCTGGGGTGTCTGAGGGTGTACCTGGGGTGTCAGAGAGGGGTGTACCTGGGAGTATCAGGGGTGTACCTGGGTACAAGGTGGCCTTAGAATTGTCAGGGTGTACCTGGGAGTGTCAGAGGTGTACCTGGGAGTGTCACAGGGTGCCTGGGAGTGTCTGAGGTGCACCTGGGAGTGTCTGAGGTGCACCTGGGAGTGTCTGAGGTGCACCTGGGGTGTCTGATGAGGCACCTGGGGTGTCTGAGGTGCACCTGGGAGTATGTGAGGTGTACCTGGGGTGTCGAGGTGGCCTGGGAGTGTCAGGGGGTGTACAGGTGTGTGAGGTGTACCTGGGGAGGGAGGGCAAGGAGCAGGGAGTGCTTGGCAGGAGTATGTGGGAGTGTGAGGTGTACTGGGAGTGTCAGAGGTGTACCTGGGAATGTCAGTGGTGTACCTGGGAGTGTCAGGGGTTGTGCCTCAGAGTGTCAGAGGTGTACCTGGGGAGTGAGAGGTGCAGGAGTGTCAGAGAGAGTATTGTACACCAGAGTGTCTGAGGTAGCCTAAGAATTGTCCGAAGGTAGCGCACAGGAGTATCAGGGAATTGTACCTGGAGTGTCCAGAGGTGTACCTGGGAGTGTCAGAATGTACCTGGGAATTGTCAGAGGGTGTACCTGGGAGTGTCACGAGGTGCACCTGGGAGTGTCTGAGTGCACCTGGGGTAATCTGAGAGTGCACCTGGGAGTCAGTACAGTGCACCTGGGGAGTGTCTGATGAGCACCTGGGAGTATGCAAGAGGTGCACCTGGGAGTATGTGAATTAAAGCTAACAATCTGATCCATCTTTGACTAAACTTCATCATGCAGCAGTTGAAACTTCGTTCGGTATTGCTCAGAGATGTACCTTGGAGTGTCAGAGGTATCTGGGAGTGGGACATGTACCTGGTGAGTGTCAGAGGTGTGCAGAATTAAAGGTGTACCTGGGAGTGTCACATGGTGTACCTGGGAGTATCTGAGGTGTACCTGGAGTGTCAGAGGTGTACCAGGGAGTGTCAGAGGAAAGTACAGGATGTCAGGGGTGTACCTGGGGTGAGCGGTGTGGCCTGGGGAGTGTCTGGGGTGTACTGTGAGTGTGAGGTGTGCCTGGGAGGTCAGGGGTGCACTCCAGGTGTCAGAGGTGCACCTTGGGTGACTGGGGTGCCTGGGGAGTGTCTGAGGGTGAACCTGGTGTCTGTGGGGTGTACCTGGAGTGTCTGAGGTGTACCTGGCAGTCTGAGTGTAACTGGCAGTGTCTGGGGTGTACCTGGTGTCAGCGGTGTGCCTGGGAGTGTCAGGGGTGTACCTGAGAGTGTGAGAAGTGTACCTGGGAGTATCGGAGGTGTACCTGGGAGTGTCAGGGTGTACCTGGGGTATCAGAGGTGTCCCTGGGGAGTGTCAGAGGTGTGCTAGGGGGTGTCAGGGGTGTAACTGGGAGTGTCAGAGGTGTAACTGGGAATGTCAGAGTGTCAGTGGAGTACCTGGGCGTATCAAGGTGTACCTGGGAGTGTCGGAGGTGTACCTGGGAATATCAGAGGTGTACCTGTGAGTGTCAGAGGTTTACCTGGGAGTGTCTGGGTGAACCTGGCAGTGTCTGAGGTGTACCTGGCAGTGTCTGAGGTGTGCCTGGCAGTGTCAGCGTGTGCCTGGGGAGTGTCAGCGGTGTACCTGGGAGTGTTGGGCGTGTATCAGGGAGTGACAGAGGGGTACCTAGGAGTGTCAGAGGTGTGCCTGGGGGTGTGAGAAGTGTACATGGGAGTGTCTGGTGTACTGGGGTGTCAGAGGTGTGCCTGGGAGTGTCAGGTATACCTGGAGTGTCAGAGGTGTACTTGGGAGTGTCAGAGCTGTACCTGGGGTGTCAGCAGTGTACCTGGGTGTCAGCAGTGTACCTAAGTGTCAGAGATGTACCAGGGAGTGTTGAAGATACCTAGGGTGACAGATGTGTACCTCCAGGTATCGGAGGTGTACCTGGGAGTGTCGGAGGTGTACAGGGGTGTAAAAAGTGTGCCTGGGGTGTCGGAGATGTATCTGGGTTTTGTCGGAGGTGTACCTGGGGGTGTCAGAGGTGTACTTGGGAGTGTCAGAGGTGTGCCTGGGAGTGTCAGCGGTGGCTGGGAGTGTCTGGGGTGTGCCAGGAGTGTTGGGGTGTGCCTGGGGTGTCTGGGGTGTGCCTGGGGTGTCCAGGGGTGTGCCTGGGGAATGTCAGTGGAGAACCTGGGAGTATCGGATGTGTACCTGGGAGTGTCAGAGGTGTACCTGGGAGTATTAGAGGTGTACCTGGAAGTGTCAGAGGTGTACCAAGGAGTGTCAGGGGTGTAACTGGGAGTGTAAAGAGGTGTAACTGGGAAGGTCAGAGGTGTACCAGGAGTGACAGTGGAGTACCTGGGAGTATCAAAGGTGTACCTCAGGTGTCGGACGTGTACCTGGAATATCACAGGAGTACCTGTGAGTGTCAGAGGTGTACCTGGGAATGTCAGAGATGTACCTGGGAGTGTGAGAGGAGGTATCTGGGAGTGTCGCACGTGTACCTGTTAGTGTCAGAGGTGTACCAGGGAATGTCAGTGGAGTACTTGGGGAGTGTCAGAGGTGTACCTGGGAGTGTCAGAGGTGTACCTTGGAGTGTCAGAGGTGTCCCTGGGAGTGTCAGAGGTGTACCTGGGGAGTGTCGGAGGTGTACCTGGGGTGTGAAGTGTACCTGGGAGTGTCGCAGGTGTACCTGGCAGTGTCAACGTGTACCTGGGAATTAAGGAGGTGTACCTGGGAGTGTCAGAGGTGTACCTGGGAGTGTCAGAGGTGTACCTGGGGTGTCGGAGGTGTGCCTGGGGTGTCAGAGGTGCACTTGGGGTGTCAGGGTGCACCTTGGAGTGACTGGTGTACCTGGGAGTGTCTGGGGTGTACCTGGCAGTGTCTGAGGGTGTACCTGGCAGTGTCTAGGAGTACCTGGCAGTGTCAGCGGTGTAACTGGGGGTGCAGCGGTGTACCTGGGAATGTCAGAGTGTATCAGGGGTGACAGAGGGGTACCTAGGGTTTCAGAGGTGTACCTGGGGTGTGAGAAGTATACCTGGGAGTGTCTGGGGTGTACCTGGGAGGTCAGTGGGTACCTGGGAGTGTCAGAGGTGTAACTGGGCGTGTCAGAGGTGTACCTGGGGTGTCATAGGTGTAACTGGGCGTGTCAGAGGTGTAACTGGGAGTGTTGGAGGTGTACCTGGGAGTGTAAGTGTACTGGGAGTGTCCGGAGGTGTACCTGGGAGTGTCGGAGGTGTACCTGGGAGTGTCAAGTGTGCCAGGAGTGTCAGTGTACCTGGGAGTGACAGCGGTGTACGGGGGAGTGTCTGAGGTGTACCTGGGAGTGTCAGAGGTGTGCCTGGGAGTATCAGAGGTGCACTTGGGATTGTCAGGGGTGCACCCTGGAGTGTCTGAGGTGTACCTGGCAGTGTCTGGGGTGTGCCTGGCAGTGACTGAGGTGTAACTGGCAGTGTCTGAGGTGTGCCTGGCAGTGTCTGAGATGTACCTGGGGTGGCAGGGGAAACAAGGGTGAAAGGGGATGTACCTGGGAGTGTCAGGGGAGAACCAGGGAGTGAAAGAGGTGTACCTGGGAGTGTCAGAGGTGTACCAGGGTGTCTGAAGTGTGCCTGGGAGTGTCAGAGATGTGCCAGGGGTGTCAGAGGAATACCCTAGGAGTACAGAGGTGTACCTGGGGAGTGTCAGAATGTACCTGGGGAGTGTCAGAGGTACCTGGGGAATGTCAGAGGTGTACCTGGCAGTGTCAGAGGTGTGGAGTGTCAGAGGTGTACCTGGGGAGTGTCAGAGGTGTACCAGGGAATGTCAGTGGAGTACTTGGGAGTGTCAGATGTGTACCTGGGGTGTCAGAGGTGTGCCTTGGAGTGTCAAGGTGTACCTGGGAGTGTCAGAGGTGTACCTAGGAATGTCGGAGGTGTACCTGGGAGTGTGAGAAGTGTGCCTGGGGTGTCGCAGGTGTACCTGGGAGTGTCGGAGGTGTACCTGGCAGTGTTAGCGGTGTACCTGGGAGTGTCAGAGGTGTACCAGTGAATGTCAGTGGAGTACCTGGGAGTGTAAGGTGTACCTGGGAGTGTCAGAGAGGTGTGCCTGGGAGTGTCGGAGGAGTGCCTGGGAGTGTCAGAGGTGCACTTGGGAGTGTCTGGTGTACCTGGCAGTGTCTGGTGTGCCTGGCAGTGTCTAGGAGTACCTGGCAGTGTCAGTGAATTTGGGAGTGTCAGCAGTGTACCTGGGGAGTGGACGTGTATCAGGGAGTGACAGAGGGTGCCTAGGAGTGTCAGAGGTGTACCTGGGAATGTGAAAAGTGTGCCTGGGAGTGTCTGCGGTGTGCCTCGGGTGACAGGGGTGTGCCTGGGAGTGTCAGGGGTGTACCAGGGTGTCAGTGGAGTACCTGGGCGTGTCAGGGTGTGCCTGGGATTGTCAGGGGTTACCTGGGAGTGTCAGAGGTGTATCTGGGAGTGTCGGACGTGACCTGGGGTGTCAGAGGTGTGCAAGGGAAGATCAGTAGAGGACCTGGGAGTGTCAGAGGTGTGCCTGGGAGTGTCAGAGGTGTACCTGGGGTGTCAGAGGTGTACCTGGGAGTGTCAGGGTGTACCAGGGAGTGTCAGAGGTGTACCTGTGAGTGTCAGGTGTACCTGGGGTGTCTGGGGTGTGCAGGAGTATCTGGGGTGTACCAGGGTGTCTGGGGTGTGCCTGGCAGTGTCAGAGGTGTACCTGGTGGTGTCAGGGGTGTACCTGGGGAATGTCAGAGGGTGTACCAGGGCGTGTCAGAGGTGTACCTGGGGTGTCAGGGGTGTACCAGGGAGTGTCAGTGGAGTGCCTGGGGTGTCAGAGGTGTGCCTGGGGTGTCCAAGGTGTACCTGGGAGTGTCGGAGGTGGACCTGGGAGTGTCAGAGGTGTGCCTGGGGTGTCGAGGTGTGCCTGGGAGTGTCTGGGGGTGTACCTGGGGTGTCTCAAGGGTGTACCTGGGGTGTTGGAGATGTACCTGGCAGTGTCAGTGTGTACCTGGGAGTGTCAGAGGTGTACCAGGGTGTCGTGGAGTACCTGGGAGTCTCAAGGTGTACCTGGGGAGTGTCAGAGGTGTACCTGGGGAGCTCAGAGGCGTACCTGGGAGTGTCAGGGTGAACCTGGGAGTGTCGGAGGTGTGCCTGGGAGTGTGAGAGGTGTATCTGGGAGTGTTTGGGGTGTACCTGGGAGTGTCAGAGGTGTGACTAGGGATGTCAGTGGAGTACCTGGGAGTATCAAGGTGTACCTGGGAGTGTCGGAGGTGTCCTGGAAATATCGGAGGTGTGCAGGGCGTGTCAGAGGTGTGCCTGGGAGTCTCAGAGGTGAACCAAGTGTCAAGGAGTACCTGGGAGTGTCAGAGGTGTATCTGGGAGTATCGGAGGTGTACCTGGTAATATCGGAGGTGCCTTGGGAGTTCAGAGGTGTGCCTGGGGTATCAGAGGTGTACTGGGGAGTGTCCCAGGTGTACAAGAGTGTCAGGGCTGTAACTGGGTGTCAGAGGTGTAACTGGAATGTCAGGGGTGTACCACGGAGTGTCAGTGGATTACCTGGGGTGTGAGATGTACCTGGGAGTGTCAGAGTGCCTGGGGTGTCAGAGGTGTACCAGGGCGTGTCAGAGGTGTGCCTGGGAGTCTAAGAGGTGAACCAAAGGTGTCAGAGGGTACCTGGGGTGTCAGAGGTGTCTGGGGTATCGGAGGTGTACTGGGAATATCGGAGGTGTACCTGGCAGTGTCAGAGGTACCTTCGGAGTGTCCAGAGGTGTACCTTGGAGTGTCAGAGGTGTCCTGGGAGTGTCAGGAGTGTACCTGGGAGTGTCAGAGGTGTACCTGGGAGTGTGAAGTGTACCTGGGGTGTTGCAGGTGTACCTGGAGTGTCAGTGTACCTGGCGGTGTCAGCGTGTGCCTGGGGTGTCGGAGGTGTGCCAGGGATGTCAGTGGGTGCCTGGGGTGTCAAGGTGTACCTGGGGTGTGAGAGGTGTACCTGGGGTGTCAGGGGTGTACCTGGGGTGAAGTGTGCCTGGGGTGTCGGAGGTGTGCCTGGGGTGTCAGAGGTGCACTTGGAGTGTCAGAGGTGCTGCAGCAGGTGACTGAGGTGTACCTAGGGGTGTCTGATGTGTGCCTGGCAGTGTCTGAGGTGTACCTGGCAGTGTCTAAGGAGTACCTGGCAGTGTCAGCGGTGTAACTGGGAGTGTCAATGGTGTACCTGGGAGTGTCAAGGGTGTATCAGGGAATTGCAGAGGAGTACCTAGGGTGTCAGAGGTGTGCCTGGGGTGTGAAGTATGCCTGGGGTGTTGGGTGTACCTGGGGTGTCAGAGGTGTACCTGGGGTGTCAGGGGTGTACCAGGGAATGTCGGTGGGTACCTGGGAGTGGGGGTGTACCTGGGAGTGTCAGAGGTGTGCCTGGGGTGTCAGGTGTAACTGGGGTGTCAGAGGTGTACCTGGGGTGTTGGAGGTGTACCTGGGAGTGTAAGAAGTGTACCGCAGGGGTGTCAGAGGTGTACCTGGGAGTATCAGAGGTGTACCTGGAAGTGTCAGAGGTGTACCAGGGAGTGTCAGGGGTGTAACTGGGAGTGTAAAGAGGTGAAACTGGGAATGTCAGAGGTGTACCAGGGTGTCAGTGGGTACCTGGGAGTATCAAGGTGTACTCAGGTGTCGGACGTGTGCCTGGAGTATCACAGGAGTACCTGTGAGTGTGAGGTGTGCAGGGTGTCAGAGGTGTACCTGGGAATGTCAGAGATGTACCTGGGAGTGTGAGAGGTGTATCTGGGAGTGTCAGGACGTATGCCTGTTAGTGTCAGAGGAGAGAGATACCAGGGAATGTCAGTGGGTACTTGGGGTGTCAGAGGTGTACCTGGGGTGACAGAGGTGTACCAGGAATGTCAGTGGGTACCCGGGAGTGTCAAGGTGTACCTGGGGTGTGAGAGGTGTACCTGCAGTGTCAGAGGTGTACCTGGGGTGTCGAGATGTGCCTGGGAGTGTCAGAGGTGTACTGGGGTGTTGGATGTGTACATGGGTGTCAGGGGTGTACCTGGCAGTGTCACGGTGTGTACCTAGGAGTGTCAGGGTGTGCCTGGGGTGTGAGGAGGTGTACCTGGGGTGTCGGAGAGTGTACCTAGGAGTGTCAGGGTGTACCAACAGAGTGTCAGTGGGTATCTGGGGTGTCAGGGTGTACCTGGAGTGTCAGAGGTGTGCCTGGGTGTCGGAGGTGTACCTGGTAGTGTCAGAGGTGTGCTTGGGAGTGTCAGGGGGTGTACCTGGGAGTGTGAGCGGTGTAGCCTGGGAGTGTCTGAGGTGGCGGGAGTGTCAGGAGGTGTGCCTGGGAGAGTCAGAGGTGCACTTGCGAGTGTCAGAGGTGCACCTTGGGTGACTGAGGTGTACCTGGGTGTCTGAGGTGAACCTGGCAGTGTCTGAGGTGTACCTGGCAGTGTCTGGGGTGTGCCTGGCAGTGTCAACGTGTACTGGGAGTGTCAGAGGTGTACCAGGGAATGTCAGTGGGTACCTGGGGTGTCAAGGTGTGCCTGGGAGTGTGAGGAGGTGTACCTGGGAGTGTCAGAGGTGTGCCTGAGAGTGTCAGAGTTGTATGAGGAGTGACAGAGGAGTGCCTAAGAGTGTCAGAGGTGTACCTGGGAGTGTGCCTGGGAGTGTCTGGGGTGTACCTGGAGTGTCAGAGGTGTGCCTGGGAGTGTCAGGAGTGTACCAGGGAATGTCATGGGTGCCTGGGAGTGTCAGAGGTGTGCCTGGGGTGTCAGAGGTGTACCTGGGAGTGTCAGAGGTGTGACTGGGAGTGTCAGAGGTGTACCTGGGGTGTTGGAGGGTGTACATGGGGTGTCAGAGGTGTACTTAGGGTGTCAGAGGTGTACCTGGGGTGTCAGCGGTGTGCCAGGGGTGTCTGGGGTGTGCCTGGGGTGTCAGAGGTGTGCCTGGGGTGTCAGAGGTGCCCCTGGGATTGTCAGAGGTGCAGGTGTCTGAGGGGTGGCACGGGGTGTCTGAGGTGTACCTGGCAGTGTCTGAGTGTAACTGGCAGTGTCTGAGGTGTACCTGGCAGTGTCAGCGGTGTACCTAGGAGTGTCAGGGGTGTACTGAGTGTCAGAGGTGTACCTGGGAGTATCGGAGGTGTACTGGGGTGTCAGAGGTGTACCTGGGAGTATCAGAGGTGTACCTGGAATTGTCAGAGGTGTACTAGGGAGTGTCAGGGGTGTGACTGGAGTGTCAGAGGTGTAACTGGGAATGTCAGGAGATGTGCCAGGGTGTCAGTGGAGTACCTGGGAGTATCAAGGTGTACCTGGGGTGTCAGAGGTGTGACTGGAGTGTCAGAGGTGTGCGGGGTGTTGGGGTGTTCCTGGGAGTGTAAGAAGTGTACGCAGAGTGTCAGGAGTGTACCTGGGAGTATCAGAGGTGTGCCTGGAAGTGTCAGAGGTGTACCAAGGAGGGTCAGAGGTGTAACTGGGAGTGTAAGAGGTGTAACTGGGAATGTCAGAGGTGTACCAGAAGTGTCAGTGGGGTACCTGGGAGGTATCAAGGTGTGCCTCAGGTGTCAGACGTGTGCCTGGGTATCACAGGAGTACCTGTGGTGTCAGAGGTGTACCTGGGGAGTGTCAGAGGTGTACCTGGGAATGTCAGAGATGTGCCTGGGAGTGTGAGGAGGTGTATCTGGGGTGTCGGACGTGTGCCTGTTAGTGTCAGAGGTGTACAAGGGAATGTCAGTGGAGTACTTGGGAGTGTCAGAGGTGTACCTGGGAGTGTCAGAGGTGTACCAGGGAATGTCAGTGGAGTACTGGGGTGTAAGGTGTGCCTGGGGTGTGAGAGTGTACCTGCAGTGTCAGAGGTGTACCTGGGAGTGTCAGAGATGTGCCTGGGGTGTCAGAAGTGTATCTGGGAGTGTTGGACGTGTGCCTGGGTGTCAGAGGTGTACAGGGAATGTCAGTGGAGAACCTGGGAGTGTCAGAGGTGTGCCTGGGAGAGTCGGAGGTGTGCCTGGGAGTGTGGGGTGTGCAAGGGTGTCAGTGGAGTGCCTGGGGTGTCAGAGGTGTGCCTGGGAGTGTTGGATGTGTGCATGGAGTGTCAGAGGTGTGCCTGGCAGTGTCAGCGGTGTGCCTAAGTGTCAGAGGTGCGCCTGGGGTGTGAGAGGTGTGCCTGGGGTGTCAGGGTGTCAGGGGTGTACCCAACAGGTGTCAGTGGAGTATCTGGGAGTGTCAGGGTGTACCTGAGAGTGTCAGAGGTGTACCTGGGGTGTCGAGGTGTACCTGGTAGTGTCAGGGTGTGCTTGGGGTGTCAGGGTGTACCTGGGGTGTGAGGCAGTGTGGCCTGGGGGTGTCTGGGGTGTACCTGGGGTGTCAGTGGTGTGCCTGGGAGGAGTCAGAGGTGCACTTGCGAGTGTCAGAGGTGCACCTTGGGTGACTGAGGGTGTACCTGGGTGTCTGGGGTGAACCTGGCAGTGTCTGAGGTGTGCCTGGCAGTGTCAGCGTGTGCCTGGGAGTGTCGGGGTGTCCAGGGAATGTCGCTGGGTACCTGGGGAGTGTGAAGGTGTACCTGGGAGTGTCAGAGGTGTATCCAGGAGTGTTGGACGTGTACCTGGGAGTGTCAGAGGTGTACCTGGGAGTGTTGGAGGTGTACATGGGAGTGTAGAAATGTGTACCTGGGAGTGTCGGAGGTGTACCTGTGAGTGTCGGAGGTGTGCCTGGGAGTGTCAGAGGTGTGCTTAGGGTGTCAGAAGATTTCCTTGGGTGTCAGCGGTGTGCAGGGAGTGTCTGGGGGTGTGCCTGGGAGTGTCAGAGGTGTGCCTGGGAGTGTCAGAGGTGCACTTGGGATTGTCAGGGGTGCACCTTGGAGTGTCTGAGGTGTACCGCAGGAGTATCTGAGGTGTACCTGGCAGTGTCTGAGGTGTAACTGGCAGTGTCTGAGGGGTGTGCCTGGCAGTGTCAGCAGTGTGCGAGTGTCAGGGGTGTACCTGAGAGTGTCAGAGGTGTACCTGGGGTATCGGAGGTGTGCACCGGGGAGTGTCAGAGGTGTGCCTGGGGTATCAGAGGTGTACCTGGGGTGTCAGAGGTGTACTAGGGTGTCGGGGTGTAACTGGGAGTGTCAGAGGTGTAGCTGGGAATGTCAGAGGTGTACCAGGGTGTCAGTGGGTACCTGGGATTATCAAAGGTGTACCTGGGTGTCGGAGGTGTACTGGGAATATCGGAGGTGTACCTGTGAGTGTCAGAGGTGTGCCTGGGGTGTTGGAGTGTACCTAGAGTATCACAGGACTACCTGGGATTGTCAGAGGTGTACCTGGCAGTGTCATAAGGTGTACTGGGAGTGTCAAGTGTACCTGGAGTGTGAGAGGTGTATCTGTGAGTGTCGGACGTGTACCTGGGAGTGTCAGAGGTGTACCAGGGAATGTCAGTGGCGTATTTGGGAGTGTCAGAGGTGTGCCTGGAGTGTCAGAGGTGTACCTTGGAGTGTCAAGAGGTGTACCTGGGGTGTCAGAGGTGTACCTGGGGTGTCGGAGATTTACCTCGGGTGTGAGGAAGTGTACCTGGGGAGGTGTACCTGGGAGTGTCGAGGGTGTGCCTGGCAGTGTCAGGGTGCCTGGGAGTGTCAGAGGTGTACCTGGGAGTGTCGGAGGTGTACCTGGGGGTGTGAGAAGTGCCTGGGGTGTCTGGGGTTTTACCTGGGGTGTCGGAGGTGTACCTGGGGTTGTCAGAGATGGCACCAGGGTGTCTGAGGAGGTGTACAGGGAGTGTCAAGAGGTGTACTAGGAGTGTCAGAGGTGTACCTGGGAGTTTCGGAGGTGTACCTAGGAGTGTAAAGTGTGCCTGGGAGTGTCGGATGTGCCTGGGGTGTCGAGGTGTACCTGGAAGTGTCAGGGTATTACCTGTGAGGTGTCAGCGGTTTACCTGGGGTGTCTTAGGTGCCTGGTGTCAGAGGTGTGCCTGGGGTGTCAGGGGTGTACCTGGGGTGACAGGAGGTGTGCCTGGGAGTGTAAAGTGTACCTGGGTGTGTGAGGTGTGCCTGGAGTGTCAGAAGTGCCTTGGGAGTGTCAGAGGTGCACCTTGGAGTGCTGAGGTGTACTAGGGTGTCTGAGGTGTACCTGGCAGTGTCTGGTGTACCTGGCAGTGTCTGCAGTGTACCTGGCACTGTCAGCAGGTGTGCCTGGGAGTGTCAGCGGTGCACCTGGGAGTGTTAGAGGTGTATCGGGGTGACAGAGGGAGTACCTAGGAGTGTCAGAGGTGTGCCTGGGAGTGTCAGAGGTGTACCTGGGATATCGCAGGTGTTCCTGGGAGTGCCAGAGGTGTACCTTGGAGTGTCAGAGGTGTATCTGGGGTGTTGGACGTGTGCCTGGTGAGGTGTCAGAGGGTGTACCTGGGGTGTCAGAGGTGTACCTGGGAGTATCATAGGTGTTCCTGGGAGTGCCAGAGTGTACATAGGGTGTCAGAGGTGTACCTGGGAGTGTCAGAGATGTACCTTGGTGTGTCAGAGGTGTATCTGGGGTGTTGGACGTGTACCTGGTGAGTGTTAGAGGTGTACACGGGAGTGTTAGAGGATGTACCTGGGAGTGTCAGGTGTACCTGGGGGATCTGGTGTACCTGGGGTGTCAGAGGTGTACCAGGGGTGTCAGAGGAATACTGGGGTGTCAGAGGTGGCCTGGGGTGTCAGAGGTGTACCTAGGGTATCGGAGGTTTGCCTGGGGTGTCGGGTTGTACACAGAGTGTCGGAGGTATACCTGGGGTGTCAGAGGTGTGCTTGGGGTGTCAGAGGTGTGCCTGGGAGTGTCAGCGGTGTGCCTGGGAGTGTCAGCGGTGTGCCTGGGAGTGTCAAGAATGTACCAGGAGTGTCAGAGGAATACCTGGGAGTGTCGGAGGTGTGCCTCGGGTGTCGGAGGTGTACCTGGGAGTGTCAAGAAGGTGTACCAAGTGTCAGAGGTGTACCTGGGAGTGTCAGCGGTGTACCGAAGTGTCTGAGGTGTACCTGGGTGTCAGAAGTGTGCCTGGAGTGTCAGAGGTGCACTTGGGATTGTCAGAGAACATGGGTGTCTGGTGTACCTGGCAGTGACTGAGGTGTAACTGGCAGTGTCTGAGGTGTACCTGGCAGTATAAGCGGTGTACCTGGGGTGTTAGGGGTGTACTGAGAGTGTCAGAGGTGTACCTGGGGTATCGGAGGTGTACCTGGGAGTATCGGAGGTACTGCCTGGGGTGTCAGAGGTGTACCTGGGGTATCAGAGGTGTACCTGGGAGTGTCAGAGGTGTACCAAGGAGTGTCAGGGGTGTAACTGGGAGTGTCAGAGGTGTAGCACTGGGAATGTCAGAGGTGTACCAGGAGTGTCAGTAGGGTACCTGGGGTATCAAGGTGTACCTGGGAGTGTCGGAGGTGTACCTGGGAATATCGGAGGTGTACCTGTGAGTGTCAGAGGTCTGGGGTGTTGGGTGTACCTAGGTATTACAGGACTACGGGATTGTCAGAGGTGGTACCTGGGAGTGTCAGAGGTGTACCTGGGAGTGTCAGAGGTGTACCTGGGAGTGTCAGTGGTGTACCTGGGTGTGTCAGAGGTGTACCAAGGAGTGTCGGAGGTGTACCTGGGAGTGTCGGAGGTGTACCTGGGAGTGTCAGAGGTGTACTTGGGAGTGTCAAGGGTGTACGTGGGAGTGACGGAGGTGTACCTGGGAGTGTTTTATGTGTACCTGGGAGTGTCTGAGGTGTACCTTGGAGTGTTAGTGATGTACCAGGGAGTGTCAGTGGAGTTCCTGGGAGTGTCAGAGGTGTACATGGGAGTGTCAGAGGTGTAACTGGAAGTGTCAGAGGTGTACCTGGAAGTCTCAGAGGTGTACCTGGGAGTGTCAGGAGTGTACCTAGGAGTGTCAGCGGTGTACCTGGGAGTGTCAGAGGTGTACCTGGGAGTGTGAGAGGTGTACCTGGGATTGTCTGAGGTGTACCAGGGAGTGTCAGTGGAGTACCTGGGAGTGTCAGAGGTGTACATGGGAGTGTCAGAGGTGTAACTGGAAGTGTCAGAGGTGTACCTGGAAGTCTCAGAGGTGTACCTGGGAGTGTCAGGAGGTAATTTAGAGCAAGTTTGGCGGTGTACCTGGGAGTGTCAGAGGGTACCTGGGAGCAAGGTCTGAGGCATACCTGGGAGGTCTGAGGTGTACCTGGAGTGTCTGAGGTACCTGGGAGGTGGAGAGGTGTACCTGGGAGGTGAGAGGTACCTGGGAGTGTCAGAGGTACCTCGGAGTGTCTGAGGCACGTCGTGGAGTGTCTGAGGTGTACCTGGGAGTGTCTGGGGTGAACCTGGGAGTGTCAGAGGTGTACCTCGGAGTGTCTGAGGTGTACGTCGGATTGTCTGAGGTGTACCTGGGAGTGTCTGGCGTGTACCTGGGAGTGTCAGAGGAGTACCAGGGAGTGTCAGAGGTGTACCTATGAGTGTCTGATGTGTACCCGGGAGTGTCAGAGGTGTACCTGGGAGTGTCTGACGTGTACCTGGGAGTGTCAGAGGTGTACCTGGGAGTGTCTGAGGTGTACGTCGGAGTGTCTGAGGTGTACCTGGGAGTGTCTGGGGTGTACCTGGGAGTGTCAGAGGAGTACCAGGGAGTGTCAGAGGTGTACCTATGAGTGTCTGATGTGTACCAGGGAGTGTCAGGGGCGTACCTGGGAGTGTCTGACGTGTACCTAGGAGTGTCGAAGGAGTACCATGGAGTCTCGGAGGTGTACCACGGAGTGTCAGAGGAGTACCTGGGAGTGTCAGAGGTGTACCTGGGAGTGTCAGAGGTGTACCTGGGAGTGTCTGAGGTGTACCTGGGAGTGTCAGAGGTGTACCTGGGAGTGTCTAAGGTGTACCTGGGAGTGTCAGAGGTGTACCGATGAGTGTCTGAGGTGTACCTGGGAGTGTCAGAGGTGTACATGGGAGTGTCAGAGGTGTACCTAGGAGTGTCTGAGGTGTACCTGAGAGTGTGTGAGGTGTACCTGGCAGTGTCTGAGGTGTACCTGGCAGGGGTCTGAGGTGTTCCTGGCACGGTCTGGGGTGTACCTGGCAGTGTCAGATGTGCACCTGGGAGTGTCTGAGGTGCACCTGGCGAGTACCTGAGGTGTACCTGGGAGTGTCTGAGGTGTACCTGGGAGTGTCAGGGGAGAACCAGGGAGTGTAAGAGGTGTACCTGGGAGTGTCAGAGGTGTATCAGGGAGTGTCAGAGGAGTACCTAGGAGTGTCAGAGGTGTACCTGGGGGTGTCAGAGGTGTACCTTGAAGTATCGAAGGTGTACCTGGGAGTGTAAGAGGTGCACCTTGGGGTGTCAGAGGTGTACCAGGGAGTGTTAGAGGTGAACCAGGGAGTGTCAGAGGAGAACCAGGGAGTGTCTGATGTGTACCTGGGAGTATCGGAGGTGTACCTGGGAGTATCGGAGGTGTACCTTGGAGTGTCAGAGGTGTAACTGGTAGTGTCATTGGTGTACCTGGAAGTGTCAGAGGTGTATCTGGAAGTGTCAGAGGTGTACCTGGGTGTATCAGAGATGTACCTGAGAGTGTCAGAGGTGTACCTCGGAGAGTCAGAGGTGTACCTGGGAGAGTCAGAGGTGTTCCTGAGGGTGTCAGAGGTGTACCTGGGAGTGTCAGAGGTGTACCTGGGAGGTCAGAGGTGTACCTGGAAGTGTCAGAGGTGTACCTGGGAGGCCATTGGTGTACCCTTGGGAGGCCATTGGTGTACCTGGGAGTGTCAGAGGTGTACCTGGAAGGTCAAGTGTGTACCTGAAGTGTCAGGAGGTACCTGGGAGTGCCTCAGGTACCTGGGAGTGTCACGGGTGTACCTGGGAATGTCAGAGGTTTACCTGGGAGTGTCAGAGGTGTACCTGGGAGTGTCAGAGATGTACCTGGGAGTGTGTGAGGTGTACCTGGGAGTGTCTGAGGTGTACTTGGGAGTGTCTGAGGTGTACCTGGGAGTGTCAGAGTAGTACCTGCGAGTGTCAGAGGTGTACCTGGGAGTGTCAGAGGTGTACCTGGGAGTGTCAGAGGGGTACCTGGGAGTGTCAGGGGAGAACCAGGGAGTGTAAGAGGTGTACCTGGGAGATTCAGAGGTGTACCTGGGAATGTCAGAGGTTGACCTGGCAGTGTCTGAGGTGTACCTGGGAGTGTCTGAGGTTTACCTGGGAGTGTCTTTGGTGTACATGGAGTGTCAGAGGTGTATCTGGCAGTGTCAGCGGTGTACCTGGGAGTGTCCGCGGTGTACCTTCGAGTGTCGGAGGTGTACCTTGGAGTGTCAGAGGTGAGCCTGGGAGTGTCAGGGTGCTCTTGGGAGTGTCACAGGTGCACCTGGGAGTGTCTGAGGTGTACCTGGGAGTGTCTGAGCTGTACCTGGGAGTGTCTGAGGTGTACCTGGCAGTGTCTGAGGTGTACCTGGCAGTGTCAGAGGAGTACCTGGGAGTGTCAGGGGTGTACCTGGGATTGTCAGAGGTGTACCTGGGATTGTCAGGGGGGTAACTGGGAGTGTCAGGGGAGTACCTGGAGTGTCATAGGTGTATCTGGCAGTGTCAGCGGTGTAACTGGGAGTGTCAGCGGTGTACCTGGGAGTGTCAGAGGTGTGCCTGGGAGTGTCAGAGGTGCACTTGGGAGTGTCACAGGTGCACCTGGGAGTTATAGAGGTGTAACTGGGAGTGTCTGAGCTGTACCTGGGAGTGTCTGAAGTGTACCTGGCAGTGTCTGATGGTGTACCTGGCAGTGTCAGCGGTGTACCTGGGAGTGTCAGCGGTGTACCTGGGAGTGTCAGCGGTGTACCTGGGAGTGTCAGAGGTGTACCTGGGAGTGTCAGCGGTGTACCTGGGAGTGTCAGAGGTGTACCTGGGAGTGTCAGAGGTGTTCCTGGGAGTGTCGGAGGAGTACCTGGCAGGTCAAAGGAGTACCTTGGAGTGTCAGAGGTGTACCTGGTAGTGTCAGTGGTGTACCTGGGAGTGTCAGAGTTGTACTTGGGAGTGTGATTGGTGTACCTGGGAGTGTCACGACCTGGGAGTATCTGAGGTGTACCTGGGAGTGGGGGGGGAGAACAAGGGAGGAAGAGGTGCCTGGGAGGTCAGAGGTGTGCTAGGGAGTGTCAGAGGAACACTAGGAGTGTCAGAGGTACCTGGGAGTGCCAGAGGTACCTCAGGATTAGCGGAGGTGCCTGGGAGTGTCTGAGGTGTACCTGGGAGTGTCTGAGGTACGTGGGAATGTTGGACGGTACCTGGGAGTGTCGGAGGTGTACCAGGGAATGTCAGTGGAGAACCTGGGAGGTCAGAGGTGTACCTGGGAGTGTCGGAAGTACCGAGTGTCAGGGGTGTACCAGTGAGTGTCAGAGTACCTGGGGAGTACCAGAGGTGTACCTGGGAGTGTCGGAGGTGCACATGGAGTGTCACAGGTGTACCTGGCAGTGTCAGCGGTGTACCTGGGATTGTCAGAGGTGTGCCTGGAAGTGTCTGATGTACCTGGGAGGTCTGAGGTGTACCAGGAATGTCAGGAGTACCTGGGATTGTCAGAGGTGTACCTGGGAGGTCGGAGGTGTACCAGGGAGTGTCAGATACCTAGGAGTGTCAGAGGTGTACCAGGAGTATCAGAGGAATACCTAGGAGGTCAGAGGTGTGCCTGGGAGTGTCTGGATGTACCTGGGAGTCAGGGGTGTACCAGTGAGTGTAAGTGAGTACCTTGGAGTGCCAGAGGTGTACCTGGGAGTGTCGGAGGTACAGCGGAGGTCCCAGGTGTACCTAGGAGTGTCTAAGGTGTACCTGGGAGTGTCACAGGTGTACCTGGGAGTGTTTGAGGTGTACCTGGGAGTGTCTGAGGTGTACCTGGGAGAGGCAGGGGAGAACCAGGGAGTGAAAGAGGTGTATCTGGGAGTGTCAGAGGTGTACCAGGGAGTGTCAGAGAAATACCTAGGAGTGTCAGATGTGTACCAGGGAGTATCAGAGGAATACCTAGGAGTGTCAGAGGTGTACCTGGGAGTGTCAGAGATGTACCAGGGAGTGTTCACAGGAGTACCTGGGAGTGTGAGAGGTGTACCTGGGGTGGGGAGGTGTGGAGTGTCTGATGTGTACCTGGGGTGTCAGAGTGTACCTGGGGTGTCTGAGGTGTACCTACGAGTGTCTGAGGTGTACCTGGGAGTGTCAGGAAAACCAGGAGTGAAAGAGGTGTACCTGGGGTGTCAGAGGTGTAAGAGTGTCTGAGTTGTACCTGGGAGCGTGAGAAGTGAACCTGGGAGTGTCAGGTGTACCTGGGAGTGTCAAGGTGTACCTGGGAGTGTCAGCGTACCTGGGGAGTGTCTGAGGGTGTACTTGGGGAGTGTCAGAGGTGTGCAGGGGTGTCCGGGTTGTACGGGAGTGTCGGAGGTGTACCTGGGAGCGTGAGAGAGTGAACCTGGGAAGTGGGAGGTGTACCTGGGAGTCTCAAGGTGTACCTGGGAGTGTCACTGCGGCATGCGGGAGTGTCTGAGAGGTGCTTGGGAGTGTCAGAGGTGTACCTGGGAGTGTGAGCGGTGTAGCCTGGGAGTGTCTGGGGTGTACCTGGGAGTGTCAGAGGTGTGCCTGGGAGAGTCAGGGGTGCACTTGCAGTGTCAGAGGTGCACCTTGGAGTGACTAGGTGTACCTGGGAGTGTCTGAGGTGAACCTGGCAGTGTCTGAGGTGTACCTGGCAGTGTCTGGGGTGTACCTGGCAGTGTCAGCTGTGTACCTGGGGTGTGGGTGTACCTGGCAGTGTCAGAGGTGTACCTGGGAGTGTCGGAGGTGTACCTGGGGTGTCGGAGGTGTACCTGGGAGTGTGTGAGGGTACCTGGGAGTGTCTGGGGTTTACCTGGGAGTGTCGGAGGTGTACCTGGGGTTGTCAGAGATGTACCTGGGAGTGTCTGAGGTGTACAGGGAAGTGTCAGAGGTGTACCTAGGAGTGTCAGAGGTGTACCTGGGGTTTCGGAGGTGTACCTTGGAGTGTAAAAGTGTACTGGGAGTGTCGGAGGTGTACCTGGGAGTGTCGGAGGTCTACCTGGGAGTGTCAGAGGTGTACCTGGGAGTGTCAGAGGTGTGCCTGGGGTGTCAGCGGTGTACCTGGGTGTGTCTGATGTGTACCTGGGTGTGGAGGTGTGCCAGGTGTCAGGTGCACTTGGGGTGTCAGAGGTGCACCTTGGAGTGTCTGAGGTGTGTGCCACAGGTGTCTGAGGTGTACCTGGCAGTGTCTGGTGTACCTGGCAGTGTCTGGGTGTACCTGGCACTGTCAGCGGTGTACCTGGGGTGTCAGCTGTGCACCTGGGGTGTTAGAGGTGAATCAAGGGAGTGACAGAGGATACCTAGAGTGTCAGAGGTGTCCTGGGTGTCAGAGTGTACCTGGGAGTATGCGGGTGTTCCTGGAGTGCCAGTGGTGTACCTGGGAGTGTCAGATATGTACCTTGGAGTGTCAGAGGTGTATCTGGGTGTGGGACGTGTACCTGGTGAGTGTCAGGGTGTACCTGGGGTGTTAGAGGGTGTACCTGGGGTGTCAGGTGTACCTGGGAGTATCTGAGGGTGTACCTGGGAGTGGCAGGGGAGAACCAGGGAGAGAAAGAGGTGTACCTGGGAGTGTCAGAGGTGTGACAGGAGTGTCAGAGGAATTAGAGTGTCAGAGGTGTACCTGGGAGGCCAGAGGTGTACCTGGCAGTGTCTGAGGTACCTGGCACTGTCATGGTGTACCTGGGAGGTCAGCTGTGCACCTGGGAGTGTTAGAGGTGAATCAGGGAGTGACAGAGGAGGTACTAAGAGTGCTGAGAGGTGTACCTGGGAGGTCAGAGGTGTACCTGGGAGTATCGCAGGTGTTCCTGGGAGTGCCAGAGGTGTACCTGAGTGTCAGATATGTACCTTGGAGTGTCAGAGGTGTATCTGGGAGGGACGTGTACCTGGTGAGTGTCAGAGGTGTACCTGGGAGAGTTAGAGGTGGCACCTGGGAGTGTCACTGGTGTACCTGGGAGTATCTGAGGTGCACCTGGGAGTGGCAGGGGAGAACCAGGGAGAGAAAAGGTGTACCTTGGGAGTGCAGAGGTGTGCCAGGGAGTGCCAGAGGAATTTTAGGGTGTCAGAGGTGTAACTGGGAGTGTCAGAACCCATGGGATTAGCGGAGGTGTGCCTGGGAGTGTCTGAGGTGTACCTGGGAGTGTCTGAGGTGTACCTGGGAGTGTCAGAGGTGTACGAATGTTGGACGGTACCTGGGAGGTTGAGGTACCAGGGAATGTCAGAGGAATACCTAGGAGTGTCAGATGTACCAGGGAGTATCAGGAGGAATACCTAGAGTGTCAGAGGTGTACCTGGGAGTGTCAGAGATGTACCAGGAGAGTTCACAGGAGTTCCTGGGAGTGTGAGAGGTGTACCTGGGAGTGTGAGAGGTGTACCTAGGGTGCCTGAGGTGTACCTGGGAGGTCAGAAGTGTACCTAGGAGTGTCTGAGGTGTACCTAGAGTGTCTGAGGTGTACCTGGGAGTGTCAGGGGGAAAACCAGGGAGTGAAAGAGGTGTACCTGGGAGGTCAGAGGTGTAGATGTCCGAGATGTGCCTGGGAGTGTGAGAAGTGTACTAGGGAGTGTCAGAGGAATACCTAGGAGTGTCAGAGGTGTACCTGGGAGTGTCTGTTGTACCTGGGAGTGTCGGAGGTGTACCTGGGAGCGTGAGAAGTGAACCTGGGAGTGTCGGAGGTGTACCTGGGAGTGTCAGAGGTGTACCTGGGAGTGTCAGCGGCGTACCTGGGAGTGTCTGAGGTGTACTGGGAGTGTCAGAGGTGTACCTGGGAGTGTGAGCGGTGTAGCCTGGGAGTGTCTGAGGTGTACCTGGAGTGTCAGAGGTGTGCCTGGGAGAGTCAGGAGGTGCACTAGTGAGTGTCGGTGCACCTGGGACTTAGGTGTACCTGGGAGGTCTGAGGTGAACCTGGCAGTGTCTGGAGGTGTACCTGGCAGTGTCTGGAGGCACCCAGCCAGGTACCTGGGAGTGTCGTGTGTACCTGGCAGTGTCAGAGGTGTACCTGGGAGTGTCAGAGGTGTACCTGGGAGGTCGGAGGTACCTGGGTGTGAGAAGTGTACCTGGGAGTGTCCAGGGTTTACCTGGGAGTGTCGGAGGTGTACCTGGGGTTGTCAGAGATGTACCTGGGAGTGTCTGAGGTGTACAGGGGAGTGTCAGAGGTGTACCGAGGAGTGTCAGAGGTGTACCTGGGAGTTTCGGAGGTGTACCTGGGGTGTAAAAGTGTACCTGGGAGTGTCGGAGGTGTACCTGGGAGTGTCAGGAGGTGTACCTGGGAGTGTCAGAGGTGTACCTGGGAGTGTCAGAGGTGTACTTGGGAGTGTCCGGCAGGTGTGCCTGGGTGTGTCTGATGTGTACCTGGGAGTGTGAGGTGTGCCTGGGAGTGTCAGGGCACTTGGGAGTGTCCAGAGGTGCACTTGGAGTGTCTGAGGTGTACACAGGCTGGAGTGTCGGAGGTGTACCTGGCAGTGTCTGAGGTAGCCTGGCAGTGTCCAGAGTTGTACCGCACTGTCAGCAGTGTACCTGGGAGTGGTGTCAGCTGTGCACCTGGGAAGTGTTAGAAAGGTGAATCAGGGAAGTGACAGGGAGTACCTAAAGTGTCAGAGGTGTACCTGGGAGTGTCAGGTAGCCACCTGGGAGTATCCGCAGGTATTCCTAGGAATTACCAGGGGTAGTAGGAAGTGTCGAATGTGTACCTTGGGTGTCAGAGGTGTGGCATCTGGGAGTGTGGGGACGTGTGTACCTGGTGGTGTCAGAGGTGTACCTGGGAGTGTTAGAGGTGTACGCAAGGAGTGTCACGGGTGTACGCAAGGAGTATCTGAGGTGTGCCTGGGGTGGCAGGGGAGAACCAGGGAGAAAAGAGGTGGCCTGGGAGTGTCAAGTGTGCCAGGGGGTGTCCAGAGGAATTCCTAGGAGTGTCCGGGGTGTACCTGGGAGTGTCAGAGGTGTACCACAAGTTAGCGGAGGTGTGCCTGGGAGTGTCTGAGGGTGTACCTGGGAGTG
This sequence comes from Homarus americanus, assembly GCF_018991925.1. Classification (NCBI taxonomy): domain Eukaryota; kingdom Metazoa; phylum Arthropoda; class Malacostraca; order Decapoda; family Nephropidae; genus Homarus; species Homarus americanus. The sequence goes on along the minus strand of NW_024734420.1, from coordinate 51,370 downwards.
TCACAGAAAGGTGTACCTGGGAGTGTCTGGGGTGCGCATTGGGAATGTTGGACGTGTACACCTGGGAATTGTTGGAAGTGTACCGGGGAATGTCAGAGGAATGCCTGAGGGTGTCAGATGTGTGCCAGGGGGTATCCAGGAATACCTGGGAGTGTCGGGGTGTACCTGGGGTGTCAGGAATGTGCGGGAGTGTTCACAGGAGTACCTGGGAGTGTGAGAGGTGTACCTGGGAGTGTGAGAGGTGTACCTAGGTGTCTGAGGGTGTGTACCTGGGGTGTCAGAGTGTACCTAGGGTGTCTGAGGGTGTACTAGGGTGTCACAGGAGGTGTACCTGCAGGGTGTCGAGGGAAAACCAGGGGAGTGAAAAGAGGTGTACCTGGGAGGTGTCAGAGGGTATGGGGAGTGTGCAGAGATGTGCCTGGGAGTGTGAGTGTACTAGAGAGTGTCAGAGAATACCTAGGAGTGTCAGAGGTGTACCTGGGAGTGTCCGGGGTTGTACCTGGGAGTGTCGGAGTGTATGCCTGGGAGCGTGAGAAGTGAACCTGGGAGTGTCGGAGGTGTACGCAGGAGTGTCAAGGTGTACCTGGGAGTGTCAGCGGCGTACCTGGGAGTGTCTGAGGTGTACTTGGGAGTGTCAGAGGTGTACCTGGGAGTGTGAGCGGTGCCCAGCACCAGGAGTGTCACAGGTAGCCTGGGAGTGTCCCGGAGGTGTGCCTGGAGGAGGTCAGAGGTGCACTTGCGAGGTGTCAGAGGTGCACCTTGGGTGACTTTGAGGGTGTGCCTGGGGTGTGTCTGGGGTGAACCTGGCGGTGTCTGGGGTGTACCTGGCGGTGTCACGAGGTGGCCCACCTGGCGAGGTGTCAGCTGTGGCCACCTGGGAGTGTCGTAGGTGTGCCTGGCGGTGTCAGAGGTGTACCTGGGGTGTCAGAGGTGTACTGGGAGTGTCCGGAGGGGTGTACCTGGGGTGTGAGGTGTGCCTGGGAGTGTCTGGGGTTTGCACCTGGGAGTGTCGGAGGTGTACCTGGGGTTGTCGAGATGTACCTGGGAGTGTCTGAGGTGTACAGGGGAGTGTCAGAGGTGTACCGAGTGTCAGAGGTGTACCTGGGAGTTTCAGGTGTACCTTGGGGTGTAAGAGTGTACCTGGGAGTGTCGGAGGTGTACCTGGGAGTGTCGGAGGTGTACCTGGGGAGTGTCAGAGGTGTGCCCAGGAGTGTCAGCGGTGTACCTGGGTGTGTCTGATGTACCTGGGAGTGAGAGGTGTGCCTGGGAGTGTCAGAGAGGTGCACTTGGGAGGTGTCAGGAATTGCACCTTGGGTGTCTGAGGTGTACCTGGGGTGTCTGAGGTGTACCTGGCAGTGTCTGAGGTGTACCTGGCAGTGTCTGTGTACCTGGCACTGTCAGCGGTGTACCTGGGAGTGTCAGCTGTGCCTGGGGTGAGGTGAATCAGGGAGTGACAGAGGTACCTAAGAGTGTCAGAGGTGTGCTACAGGAGTGTCAGAGGTGTACCTGGGAGTATCGCAGGTGTTCCTGGGAGTGCCAGAGGTGTACCTGGGAGTGTCCAGATATGTACCTTGGGTGTCAGAGGTGTATTTGGGAGTGTGGGACATTGTACCTGGTGAGTGTCAGAGGTGTACCTGGGAGTGTTAGGAAGGTGTACCTGGGAGGTGTCACGGAGCCTGGGAAGTATCTGAAAGGTGGCCTGGGAGTGGCAGGGAGAACCAGGGAGAGAAAGAGGTGTGGCCTGGGAATTGTCAGAGGTGTGCCAGGAGTGTCAGAGGAATTCCTAGGAGTGTCAGAGGGGCTGTACCTGGGAGTGTCAGAGGTGGCCACCCTGGGATTAGCGGAGGTGTGCCTGGGAGTGTCTGAGGGGTGTACCTGGGAGTGTCTGAAGGTGTGCCTGGGAGTGTCACAGGGTGTGCGTGGGAATGTTGGACATTGTACCTGGGAATTGTCGGAGGTGCTTGCAGAATGTCAGAGGAATACACTAGGGTGTCAGATGTGTGACCAGGGGTATCAGGAGGTACACAGAGTGTCAGAGGTGTACCTGGGAATGTCAAGAGATGTCCAGGGGTGTTCACAGGAGCCTGGGAGTGTCAGAGTGTACCTGGGAGTGTGAGGTGTACCTAGGAGTGTGCAGAGGTGTGCCTGGGAGTGTCGGGGTGTACCTGGAGTGTCCTGAGGCATACCTAAGGAGTGTCTGAGGTATACATAGGTGTCTGGTGTGACCTGGGAGTGTCTTAGGTGTACCTGGGAGTGTCTGAGGTGTACACGGGGTGTCTGAGGTGTACCTGGGAGTGTCTGAGGTGTACCTGGGAGTGTCAGGAGTTCCAGGAGTGTCCAGAGGTGCACATGGGGGAAAGTCAGAGGTGTACCTTAGAGTGTCTGAGGTGTACCTGGAATGTCTGAGGTGGCCTACCGGGAGTGTCAGAGGAATACCAGGGAGTGTCAGAGGAGTACCTGGGAGTGGGAGAGGTGTACCTCGAGTGTCAGACGTGTACCTGGGAGTGTCAGACGTGTACCTGGGAGTGTCAGAGGAGTACCTGGCAGTGTCAAGGTGTACCAGGGAGTGTCACTGGGTACCTGAGTGTCAGAGGTGTACACAAGTGTCGGGGTGTACCTGGGAGTGTCTTAGGTGTACGGGAGCGTCAGAGGTGTACCTGGAAGTGTCACAGGTGTACCTGGGAGTGTTGGAGGTGTAACTGGGAGTGTTAGAGGTGTACCAGAATTGTGAGGTGTGTACCTGGGAGTGTCAGGGTGTACTTGGGAGTGTCCAGAGATGTACACTGGAGTGTCTGAGGTGTACCTGAGAGTGTCCGGAGGTGTAACACGGGAGTGTCAGAGAGGTGTACCTGGGCGTGTCAGAGGTGAAACCTCAGGTGTCTGAGGTGTACCTGGGAATGTCTGAGAGTACCTAGGAGTGTCTCAGAGGTGTACAGGAGTGTCTGAGGTTTACCTGGGAGTGTGTGATGTGTACCTGGGGTGTCTGAGGTGTGTACCTGGGAGTGTCAGAGCTGTTCCGGGAGTGTCAGAGGTGTACCTGGGAATGTCAGAGGTGTACCTGGGAATGTCAGAGGTGTACCTGGGAGTGTCTGCAGTGTACCTGGAAGTGTCAGAAGTGCACCTGGGTGTCAGAGGTGTACCAGGGTGTGTGAAAAGGTGTTCCTGGAAGTGTCAGAGGTGTGCTGGGAGTGTCAGAAAGTACAGGAAGTGCCCAGAGGTGTACCTGGGGTGTCGGAGTGTACCTGGGAGTGTCGCACAGGTGTACCAGGAGTGTCAAGAGGTGTACCTGGGAGTGTCTGAGAGTATACCTAGAGTGTCTGAGCATACAAGAGTGTGTGACGTGTACCTGGGAGTGTCTGAGGTGTACCTGGGTGTGTCTGAGGATGTACCTGGGGTGTCACAGGGTGTGCCATGGGAGTGTCTGAGAGTGTACCTGGTATGTCTGAGGGTACCTGGGAGTGGCTGAGGTGTACCTGGGAGTGTGAGAGGTGTTCCAGGGGGTGTGAGAGGTGTACATGGGAATGTCAGGAGGTGGCACCTGGGAGTGTGTGAGGTGTACCTGGGAGTGTCAGAGGTTTTACCTGGGAGTGTCAGAGGAGTACAGGAGTGTCAGCGGTGTACCTGGGAGTGTCAGAGGTATACGGGAGTATGAGAGGTGTACCTGCAGTGTGAAGGTGTACCTACAAGTGTCTGAGGTGTTCTGGGAGTGTCAGAGGTGTACCAGGAGTGTCAGAGGTGACCTGGGAGTGTCAGCAGGTGTACCTGGGAGTGTCAGTCGTGTACCTGGGACTGTCACAGGGTGTTCCTGGGCGTGTCTAGAGGTGTACCTGGGAGTGTCAGGGTGTACCTGGGAGTGCAGGTGTACCTGGGAGTGTCAGCGGTGTACCCCAGAATTGTATGGGGTGGCCCTGCCTGAGTGTCACAGTGTGTACCTGGAAGTGTCAGAAGTACGTCAGTGTCAAGGTAGCCTAGGTATCTGAGGTGTACGTGTCAGACGTGTACCTGGGAGTGTCAGACGTGTTCCTAGGAGTGTCAGCGGTGAACCTGAGTAGTGTTAGGAAGTGTACCTGGGAGTGTCAGTCTTGTACCTGGGACTGTCTGAGGTGTTCCTGGGCGTGTCTGGTGTACCTGGGAGTGTCAGGGTGTACCTGGGAGTGTCAGAAGTGTACCAGGAGTGTAAAGGAGCACGTGGGAGTGTGGGGGTGGCTACCAGGAGTGTCACTGAGTGCCTGGGAGTGTCAGGAGGTGTGACCTACAGGGTGTCAGGGGTGAACCTGGGAGTGTGTCGGGTGTACCTGGGGTTGAGGTTGGGGTTGGCGGGAGTGAGGTGTCAGAGAGTACCTGGCAGTGTCAGAGGTGTACCAGGGAGTGTCACTGAGTACCTGAGAAGTGTCCGAGGTGCACCTGGGAGCATCAGGGGTGTACCTGAGGTGTCGGAGGTGTACCTGGGAGTGTCAGAGGTGCACCTGGGAGTGTCAGAGGTGTACATGGGAGTGTCAGTGGTGTACTTGAGGGTGTGGAAGTGTACCTGGGAGTGTTAGAGGTACCACCAGGAGTGTCAGAGAGTGTACCTGGGAGTGCCAGAGAAGTACCTGGGAGTGTCTGGGAGTGTACACTGGGAGTGTCTGAGGTTTAACTGGAAGTGTCAGGGAGTACCTGGGAGAGTCAGTAGGTGGCCTGGGAGTGTCTGGGGTACCTGCCGGAGTTTAGGGTGTACCTGGGAGTGTCAGAGGTGTACCTGGGAGTGTCAGAGGTGTACCTGGGAGTGTCAGAGGTGAACAGTGTCACAGGTGTACCTGGGTGTATCGAAGTGTACCTGGCAGTGTCAGAGGTATACCTGGGATGTCAGAGGGTACTGGGTGTCTGGGGTGTACCTGGGAGTGTCACGAGGTTTAACTCGAAGTGTCAGGGAGTACCTGGGAGAGTCAGTGGTGTGCCTGGGAGTGTCACCCAGGGTACCTGGGAGTTTCAGGGTGTACCTGGGAGTGTCAGGGGTGTACCTGGGAGTGTCGAGAGGTGTACCTGGGCGTGTCAGAGGTGAACCTCGGCGTGTCTGAGGTGACCCAACAGTTAAAGGTATACATGGGAGTGTCTGAGGTGTACCTAGGAGTGTCTGGTGTACCTGGGAGTGTCTCGAGGGTTTACCTGGGAGTGTGAGAGGTGTACCTGAGGTGTCACGAGGTGTGCCTGGGAGTGTCACAAGGTGTGCCTGACGGTGCAGAGGTATACGTGGAAGTGTCAGGGAAGTGCAAATTGTCAGGAGGTGTACCTGGGGTGTCAGAAGGTGTCACCTGGGAGTGTCACAGGTGTACCTGGAAGTGTCAGGGATGTGTACATGGGAGTGTCAGAGGTGCAGGGTGTGTCCAAGGTGTACCTGGGAGTGTCAGGGGTGTACCTGGGACTGCCAGAAGAGTACCACCAGGAGTGTCAGGGGTGGCCACCACAAGGAGTGTCTGGAGGTTGCACCAGGGAGTGTCAGGGTGTGCCGCAGGAGTGTCAGGGAATTGTACTTGGGAGTGTCTCAGGTATACCTGGGAAGTGTCTGAGAATACCTAAAGAGTGTCTGAGGTAACACAAGAGTATGCAAATGTACATAGGAGTGTCCACAAAGGTGTACCTAGAGACTGTCTGAGGTGTACCTGGGAGTGTCTGAGTAGCCTGAAATGTCAGAAAGGATTCCAGGAAGTGTCAGAAGGGACTCCAGAAGTGTCAAGAAATGTACATAGGAATGTCTAGAAGGTATGCCAGGTGTCTGAGAAATTGTACACAAGTGTCAGAGAGGAGTACCAGGAGAGTCAGAGGAGTACCTGGGAGTGTGAGAAGTGTACCTACAGGAGTGCAGAGGTGTATGCAAGGGTATCGGAGGTAGCAACACAGGAAGTGTCACAGAGGTACCTGGCAGTGTCAGAAGGCGTACCTGCAGTGTCAGCAGTGCCAGGGAGTGGTAAGAGGTATACCTGGAGTATCGAAAGTATACAGGAAGTATCAGAAAGTGTACCTAGGAGTGTCAGAGGTGTACCTGCAGGTGTCACAAGGTGTACCTGGGAGTGTCAGAAGGTGTACCAGGGTGTGTCAAAATTGGACTGGGAGGAGAGGTACAGAATTGCAGGAATTGTACATAGGAGTGTCTGGGAGTGCACCTGGGAGTGTCAAGGGTGTACCTGGGGTGTCAGGGGTGTACCTGAAATTGTCAAGAGGTATGCCTAGGGTGTCACGAGGTATGCCTAGGTGTCTGAGGTTGCCTGGGAGTGTCAGAGGTGTACCTGAGGAGTGTCACAGGTTGTACCTGCAAGGTGTCAGAGGTGTACCTGGGAGTGTCTGAGGTAGCCTGGGAGTGTCTGAGGTTTGCCTGGGAGGCATGTAGGAGGTGTACCTGGGAGTGTCAGAGGTGAACTAAGAGTGTCGGAGGTGTACCTTGGAGTGTCAGAGGTGTACGGGAGTGTCAGAGAGGTGGCCATGGGGTGTCTGTGGTGTACTTGAGAGTGTCGGGAAGGTGTACCTGGGAGTGTCCGAGGTGTACCTGGGAGTGTCAGGGTGTACCTGGGAGTGTCAGAGGTGTACCTGGTGTCTGAGATTGTACCTAGGAGTGTCGGGAATTGTACCTGGCAGTATTTGGGTATACCTGGGAGTGTCAGAGGTGTACCTGGGAGTGTCTGGGGTGTACCTGGGAGTGTCAGAGGTGTAACTGGGAGTGTCAGAGGAGTACGCAGGGTGTGAGAATGTACCTGGGAGTGCGAGGTGTATCTGGGAGTATCGGAGGTGTACCTGGCAGTGTCAGAGGATGGCCTACCGCAGTGTCAGCAGTGTACCTGGGAGTGTCAGAGGTATACCTGGGAGTATCAGAGGTGTGCCTGGGAGTGTCAGAGGTGTACCAGAGGTGTCTGAGGTGTACCTGGGAGTGTCAGAGGGTGTCCACCAAGAAGTGTCAGGAGTGGCCACTGGGAGTGTCACAGGTGGCCTGGGAAGTGTCTGGATTGTACCTGGAGTGTCAGCGGTGTACAGAGTGTATGGGGTGTGCCCAGGAGTGTCAGGATGCCTGGGAGGATGAGGTACCTGCAGTGTCAGGGGTGTACCAAGGAGTGTCAGCGGTGTGCCTCAGGTGTCAGAGGTATACCTGGGAAGTATCAGAAGGTGTACCTAGGAGTGTCGGAGATGTACCGCAAGGATTGTCAGAGGTGTACCTGGGAGTGTCAGAGAGTGTACCTGAGGTGTGCAAGGGTGTACCTGGGAGTGTCAGAGGTGGCACTGGGGTGTGAGAAGAGTACACAGGAGTGTCAGAGTCGTACCTAGAGTGTCAGAGGTGTACTGCAAGTGTCAGGGTGTACTGAGTGCATCAGAGGTGTACCTGGGAGTGTCAGCAGTTGTACACAAGAAGTGTCACAGGTAGCACACAGGAGTTCTGAGGTACCTCAAGTATCAAGAGAGCACCAAGATCAAAAATTGTACACAGGAAGTGTCAGACATGTACCTAGGAAATTGTCCAGGCATTAGCACAAGGAAGTGTCAGCAGTGTACTAAAAATCATTGAGAAATGTACCTGGGAATGTCAGTCATGTACCCGAAAGTGTCGGATGTGTACCTGGGTGTCAGAGGTGTACCTGGGAGCGTCAGAGGTGGCCTGGAAGTGTCTGAGGTGTACCTGAGAGTGCCGGAGGTGTAACTGGGGTGTCAGAGGTGTACCTGGAGTCTGATTGCATGGGAGTGTCTGAGGTGTACCTGGGAGTGTCACGGGTGTACCTGGGGAGTGTCACAAGGTGTACCTGGGAGTGTTCGGGTGTACATCCAAGTGTTGAGGCGTACCTGGGAGTGTGAGGGTGTACCTGGGAGTGTCTGAGGTGGCACCTGGGAGTGTCAGGAGGTGTACCTAAAGGGTGTCTGAGGTGTACCTGGGGAGTGTCAGAGGTGTGCATGGGAGTGTCTGTGGTGTACAGGGTGTTGGAAGTGCTGGGAGTGTCAGAGGTGTACCTGGGAGTGTCTAAGGGGGTACCTGGGAGTGTCTGAGGAACTGGGAGTGTCAGGGGGTACCTGGGAGTGTCAGAGGTGTACCTGGGAGTGTCAAGGGTGTACCTGGGAGTTTCGAAAGTGTACCTGGGAGTGTCAGAGGTGTGCAGAATTGTCAAGAGTGTACAGGAGTGTCAGAGGTGACCTCAGGTGTCAGGTGCACCTGGGAATGTCTGAGGTACCTGGGAGTGTCGAGGTGTACCTGGAGGTGTCAGGGGTGTGCCTGGGAGTGTCAGAAGGTGTACCAGGGGTGTCAAGAGGTGTACCTGGGAAGTGTCAGAGGTGTACCTGGGAGTGTCAGAGGAGTGCAGGGAGTGTCAGAGGGTACCTGGGGAGTGTCAGAGGAGTACCTGGGAGTGTCAGAGGTGTACCTGGGAGTGTCTGAGGTGTACCTGGGAGTGTCAGGGAGTGTACCTGGTTGTCGAGGTATACACAGGGTGTCAGAGGTGTACCTAGGAGTGTCTGAGAGTATACCTAAGAGTGTCAGGGGTGTACCTGGGAATTGTCTGAGGATGTACCTGGGAGGTGTCAAGGTGTACCTGGGTGTCAGAGGTTCCGGGAGTGTCAGAGGTGTACCTGAAGTGAGGTGGCCTGAGGTGCTGAGATGTGTACCTGGGAGTGTCAGAGGTGTACCTGGGAGTGTCAGAGGTTCCAGGAGTGTCAGAGGATGTACCTAGGAGTGTGAGAGGTGTACCTGGGAGTGCGGGAGGTGTATCCTGGGAGTGTCCGAGGTGGCACGGGAGTGTCAGAGGTGTACCTGGCAGTGTCAGAGGTGGCACCTGGCAGTGTCAGAGTTTACCTGGAGGTGTCAGCAGTGTACCTGGGAGTGTCCAGACGTGTACCTGGGAGGTGTCGGAGTGTACACAAGTGTCAGCGGTGTACCTGAGAGTGTCAGGGGTGTACCTGGGAGTGTCAGGGTGTACCTGGGAGTGTCAGAGGTGTACCGGGAGTGTCAGGGGAGTGCCTGGGAGTGTCCAGAGGTGCAGAGGTGTCGCTGGTTGCCTGGGGTGTCAGGGGTGTTCCTTGGGTGTCAGGGGTGTACCTGGGAAGTGTCAGAATGGCACACAGGAGTGTCTGAGTGTGTACCTGGGAGTGTCAGAGGTGTACCTGGAAGTATCTGAGGTAGCCCAGGAGTTGTGGAGGTGTACCTGGGAGTGTCAGAGGTGTACCTGGGAGTGTCTGAGGTGTACCTGGGAGTGTCAGGGGTGTACCTGGGAGTGTCACAGAGGTGTACCTGGGAGGTGTCAGAGGTGTACCTGGGAGTGTCAGAGGTGTACCTGGGAGTGTCAGAGGTGTACATGGAAGTGTTTGAGGTGTACCTGGGAGTGTCAGGGTGTACCTGGGAGTGTCAAGAGGTGTACCTGGGAGTGTCTGGTATACCTACTGGGAGTGTCTGAGGTGTACCTGAGAGTGTCGGAGGTGTGTACACCCGGAAGTGTCAGGGTGTACCTGGGAGTGTCAGAGGTGTACATGGAATGTCTGTGGTGCATGCAGGGGTGTTGGAAGTGTACACCAAGTGTCAGGAGGTGTACCTGGGAGTGTCGGAGGTGTACCTGAGAGTGTCGGAGGTGTACCTGGGAGTGTCAGAGGTGTACCTGGGAGTGTCAGAGGTGTACCTGGAGTGTCCAGGTGTACCTGGGAGTTTCAGGGGTGTACCTGGGAGTGTCAGAGGTGTACCTGGGGTGTCAGAGGTGTACCTGGGAGTGTCAGAGGTGAACACCAGGTGCGAGGTGTACCTGGGAATGTCTGAGGTGGCACCTGGGAGTGTCAGAGGTGTACCTAGGAGTGTCTGAGGTGTACGTGGGAGTGTCAGAGGTTTACCTAGGGTGTCGGAGGTTTACCTGGGAGTGTGTGAGGGTGTACCTCAGGTGTCACAGAGGTGTACCTGGGAGTGTCAGAGGAGTTCAGGGAGTGTCAGAGGTGTACCTGGGAATGTCAGAGGTGTACCTGGGAGTGTCTTATGTGTACCTGGAAGTGTCAGGGTGTACCCAGGAGTGTCAGGGTGTACCAGGGAGTGTCAAGGGTGTACCTGGGAGTGTCAGGGGTGTACCTGGGAGTGTCAGGAGTGTGTGCAGGGTGTCATGAGGTATGCCTAGGAGTGTCTGAGGTGTACCAAGAGTGTCTGAGTGTACCTGGGAGTGTCTGAGGTGTACACAGGAGTGTCTGAGTGTACCTGGGAGTGTCAGAGGAGTACCAGGGAGTGTCAAGAAGTGTACATGCAGAATGTCAGAGGTGTAACTGGCAGTGTCTGAGGTGTACCTGGGAGTGTCACAGGGTGTACCTGGGGTGTCAGAGGTGTACCGGGAGTGTCAGAGGTACTGGGAGTGTGAGAGGTGTACCTGGGAGTGTCTGAGGTGTATCTGGCAGTGTCTGAGGGGTGTACCTGGGAGTGTCAGACGTGTACCTGGGGTATGGCAGTGCACACAAGAGTGTCAGAGGTGTACCTGGGAGTGTCAGAGAGTACCTGGCAGTGTCAAGGTGTACCAGGGAGTGTCACTGGAGTACCTGGGAGTGTCAGGGTGTGTACCTAGGAGTGTCAGCAGTGTACCTGGGAGTGTCACAGGGTGTACCAGGAGTGTCGGATGTGTACCTGGGAGTGTCAGAGGTGTACCTGGGAGCGTCAGAGATGTACCTGGAAGTGTCTGAGGTGTACCTAGGAGTGTCAGTGGTGTACATGGGAGTGTCAGAGGTGTACCTGGGAGTGTCAGGGGTGTACCTGGGAGTGTCTGAGGTGTACCTGGGAGTGTCACAGGTATATCTGGGAGTATCAGAGGTGTACCTGGGAGTGTCAGGGTGTACCTGGGAGTGTCAGCGGATGCAGGGGTGTATGAGGTGTACTTGGGGTGTCCTGAGGTATACCTGGGAGGTCAGAGGTGTACCTCAGGTGTCAGAGGTATACCTGGGAGTGTCAGAGGTGTACCTAGGAGTGTCGAGAGGTATACCTGGAGATGTCAGAAAGTGTACCTGGGAGTGTTGGGAGGTGTACCTGGGAGTGTCCAGAGGTGTACCTGGGGGTGGCAAGAAAGTACCTGGGAGTGTCAGAGGTGTACCTAGAGTGTCTGGGGTGTACCTGGGAGTGTCAGGGTGTACCTTGGGGTGTAAGAGGTGTACCTGGGATTGTCAGCGGTGTACCTGGGAGTGTCTGAGGAGTACCTGGGAGTGTCAGAGGTGTACCTAAAGTGTCAGAGGTGTCCCTGGGAGTGTCAGGGGTGTACCTGAAAGTGTCAAGGTGTACCTGGGAGTGTCAGAGTACCTGGGAGAGTCAGGCGTGTACCAGAGGTGTGCAGGGTGTACCCTGGAGTTTCAGGGGTGTACCTGGGAGTGTCAGAGGTGGCCCGGGCGTGTCCAGAGGTGAACCTCGAGAGTGTCTGAGGTGTACCTGGGAATGTCAGGGTGTACCTGGGAGTGTCAGAGGAGTTCCAGGGAGTTTCGAAGGTGTACCTGGGAATGTCAGAGGTGTACCTGGGGTGTCCAGGGGTGTACCTGGGAGTGTAAGAGGTGTACCTGGGAGTGTAAGAGGTGTACCTGGGAGTGTCTGGAGTGTACCTGAGGGTGTCAGCGGTGCGCCAGGAGTGTATGGGGTGTACCTCAGGTGTCTGAGGTGTACCTGGGAGTGTCAGAGGAGTACGTGGCAGTGTCAGAGGTGTACCTGGATGTATCAGAGGTGTACCTGGGAGTGTCAAGAGTGGTACCTGAGAGTGTCACGGAGGTGTACCTGAGAGTGCCTGAGAGTGTAACTAGGAGTGTCAGGCGTGTACCTGGGAGTGTCAGAGCGTGTACCTGGGACTGTCTGAGGTGTTCCTGGGCGTGTCTGAGGTGTACCTGGGAGTGTCTGAGGTGTACCTGGGAGGTGTCAGGGGTGTACCTGGGAGTGTCTGAGGTGTACCTGGGAGTGTCAGGGTGTACCTGGGAGTGTCGAGGGTGTACCTGGGAGTGTCTGAGGTATGCCTGGGGTATCAGAGGTGTACCTGGGGTGTCTGGGGTGGCCTGGGAGTGTCTGAGGTGTACCTGGGAGTGTCTGAGGTGTACCTGGGAGTGTCAGAGAGGAGTACCTGGGAGTGTGAAAGGTGTACCTGGGAGTGCGAGAGGTGTATCTGGGAGTATCCGGAGGTACACCTGTAGTGTCTGATGTGTACCTGGGGTCCAGAGGTGTACCTGCAGAGTGTCTGAGTTGTACCTGGGAGTGTCAGAGGTGTGTACCTGGGAGTGTCAGAGGTGACCTGGGAGTGTAAGAGGTGTACCTGCGAGTGTCTGGAGGTGTACCTGGGAGTGTCAGCGGTGTACCTGGGGTGTTAGAGGTGTACCTGGGAGTGTCGGTCGTGTAACTGGGACTGTCTGAGGTGTTCCTGGAGCGTGTCTGAGAGTGTACCTGGGAGTGGAGAGGTGTACAAGAGTGTCGGAGGTGTACCTGGGAGTGTCAGAGGTGTACCCGGGAGTGTCGAAGTTTACATGGGAGTGTCTGTGGTGTACCTGAGTGTCTAATTTGTAACCGGGAGTGTCAGGGGAGTACCTGGGAGAGTCAGAGGTGTACCTGGGAGTGTCAGGGGAGTACCTGGGAGTTTCAGGGTGTACCGGGAGTGTCGAGAGTGCCTGGGCGTGTCAGAGGTGAACCTCAGGTGTCCAGGAGGTGTACCTTGGAATGTCTGAGGTGACCTGGGAGTGTCATAGGTGTGCTGGGGTGTCAGAGGTGTACCTGGGGTGTCAGAGGTGTTCCAGGGGTGTCAGAGGTGTACCTGGGAATGTCAGGTGTACCTGGGAGTGTCTGAGGTGTAACTGGAAGTGTCAGGGGTGTACCTGGGAGGTGTCAGAGGTGTACCAGGGTGTGTCAAAGGTGTACCTGGGAGTGTCAGAGGTGTGCCTGGGAGTGTCAGAGGAGTACCTGGGAGGTGCAGAGGTGTACCTGGGAGTGTCAGGGGTGTACCTGGGAGTCATGGGTGTACCTGGGAGTGTCAGGGGGTGTACCTGGGAGGCTTGAGGTGTACCTGGGAGTGCCAGGGTGTACCCAGGAGTGTCGGATGTGTGTACCTGGGGTGTCTGAGGTGTACCTGCAGTGTCAGCGGTGTACCTGGGAGTGTCAGACTGTACCCCAGGAGTGTCAGACGTGTACACTGGGAGTGTCAGCGGTGTACCTAAGAGTGTTAGAGGTGTACCTGGGGTGGTCGTGTACCTGGGACTGTCTGAGGTGTTCCTGGGCGTGTCTGAGGTGTACCTGGGAGTGTCAGGGGTACCTGGGAGTGTCAGAGGTGTACCGGGAGTGTCACAGGTACCTGGGAGTGTCTGAGGTGTACCTGGAGTGCTGGAGGTGTACCTGGGAGTGTCCGGCGGTGGCCTCGGGTATCAGAGGTGTACCTAGGAGTGTTCGGAGGTGTACCTGGGATTGTCAGAGGTGTACCTGGGAGTGTCAGAGGTGACCTGGGAGTGTCTGGGGGTGACCTGGGAGTGTCTGAGGTGTACCTGGGGGTGAGAGGAGTACCTGGGAGTGTCAGGGTGTACTAAGAGTGTCACCAGAATTGTACCTGGGATTGTCAGCGTGTACCTGGAGTGTCTGAGGTGTACCTGCTGGGGTGATGCCTGGGAGCGTCAAAAGGTGACCTGGAAGTGTCTGAGGTGTACCTGAGAATGCTGGAGGTGTAACTGGGAGTGTCAGAGGTGTACCCTGGAGTGTTCCAGGAGGTGGCAAGTGTCAGGGGTGTACCTGGGAGTGTCAGAGGTGTACCAGGGAGTGTCACTGGAGTACGCAGGAGTGTCAGAGGTGTACCTAGGAGTGTCTGAGGGTGTACCTGGGAGCGTCAGAGGTGTACCTGGAAGTGTCTGAGGGTGTACCTGGGAGTGCTGGAGGTGTAGCTGGGAGTTCAGAGGTGTACCTGGGAGTGTCCAGAGGTGTGCCTGGAAGTGTCAGGGGTGTACTGGGAGTGTCAGAGGTGTACCAGGGAGTGTCAAGGTGCACCTGGGAGTGTCACAGGTGTACCTGGGGTGTCAGAGGAGTACCTGGGAGTGTCAGAGAGTACGCGAGTGTCAGAGTGTACCTGGGAGTGTGCAGAATTGTACCTGGGAGTGTCAGGGGTGGCCTGGGAGAGTAAGGAGGTACCTGGGAGTGTCTGAGGTATACCTAGAGTGTCTGAGGTATACATAAGAGTGTCTGAGGTGTACCTGGGAGTGTCTTAGGTGTACCTGGGAGTGTCTGAGTTGTACCTGGGAGTGTGCAGGATGTACCAGGAGTGCTGGAGGTGTAACTGGGAGTGTCAGAGAGTGTACCTGGGAGTGTCTGAGGTGTACCTGCAGTGTCAGCGGTGTACCTGGGAGTGTCAGACGTGTAACTGGAGTGTCAGGCATGTACCTGGGAGTGTCAGCGGTGTACCTGAGAGTGTTAGAGAGTGCACCTGGGAGGTGTCAGAGGTACCTGGCAGTGTCAAGGTGTACCAGGGAGTGTCACTGGAGTACCTGGGAGTGTCAGAGGTGTACCTAGGAGTGTCAGGGGTGTACCTGGAGTGTCTGAGGTGTACTTGGGAGTGTCAAATGTGTACCTGGGAGTGTCTGAAGGTGTACCTGGGAGCGTCAGAATGTACCTGGAAGTGTCTGAGGTGTACCTGGGAGTGCTGGAGGTGTACATGGGAGTTTCAAGGGGTGTACCTGAGGAGTGTCAGAGGTGTACCTGGGAGTGTCAGAGGTGAACCTCAGGTGTCTGAGGTGTACCTGGGAATGTCTGAAGGTGTACCTGGGAGTGTGGAGGTGTACCTAGGGTGTCTGAGGTGTACCTGGGAGTGTCTGAGGTTTACCTGGGAGTGTCTGAGGTTTTGCAGGTGTGAGTGTACCGGAGGTGTCTGAGGTGTACGGGAGTGGTCAGAGAGTTCCAGGGAGTGTCAGAAGTGTACGGGAATGTCAGAGGTGTCCCGAGTGTCGAGGATGGCTGACCAAGTGTCAAAGGTGTACCTGGAGTGTCACAGGTGTACCTGGGAGTGTCAGAGGAGTACCTGGGAGTGTCAGAGGAGTACCTGGGAGTGTCAGAGGTGTACCTGGGAGTGTCCAGGGGTGTACCTGGGAGTGTCAGGGGTGTACCTGGGAGTGTAAGGAGTGTACCTGGGAGTGTCATGAGGTATACCCACAGGTGTCTGAGGTATACATAAGAGTGTCTGAGGTGTACCTGGGAGTGTCTTAGGTGTACCTGGGTGTCTGAGTTGTACCTGGGAGTGTCTGAGGTGTACCTGGGAGTGTCTGAGGTGACCTGGGGTGTCCAGAGGAGGTGTACCTGGGAGTGTCAGAGGAGTTCCAGGAGTGTCAGAGGTGTACATGGGAAAGTCAGAGGTGTACCTTAGAGTGTCTGAGGTGTATACCTGGGTGTCAGAGGAGTGTACCTGGGAGTGTCTGAGAGAGTACCAGGGAGTGTCAGAGGAGTACCTGGGAGTGGGAGAGGTGTACCTCAGGAGTGTCAGAGTTACCTGGGAGTGTCAGACGTTACCTGGGAGTGTCAGACGTGTACCTGGGAGTGTCGGCAGTGTACAGAGAGTGTTAGAGGTGTACCTGGGAGTGTCAGAGAGTACTGGCAGTGTCAGGTGTACCCGGGAGTGTCACTGGAATACCTGGGGTGTCGGAGGTGCCTAGGAGTGTCAGAGGTGTACCTGGGGTGTCAGGGGTGTACTTGGGGTGTCTGAGATGTACCTGGGGTGTCTGAGGTGTACCTGGGAGTGTCTGAGGGTGTACCTGGGAGTGTCTGAGGGTACCTGGGAGTGTCTGAGGTGTACCAGAGTGTCGGTGTACCTGGCAGTGTCAGGTATACCCGGGAGTGTCTGAGGTGTAACTGGGAGTGTCAGGGGAGTACCTGGGAGAGTCAAGGTGTACCTGGGGTGTCTGGGGTGTACCTGGGAGTTTCAAGGGGCGTACCTGCAAGTGTCAGAGGTGTACCTGGGCGTGTCAGAGGTGAACCTCAGGTAGTGCAAGGTGTACCTGGGAATGTCTGAGTGTACCTAGGAGTGTCTGGTGTACCTGGGAGTGTCTGAGGTTTACCTGGGAGTGTGTGAGGTGTACCTGGGAGTGTCATGATGTGTACCTGGGAGTGTCAGAGCTGTTCAGGGTGTCAGAGGTGTACGGGAATGTCAGAGGTGTACCTGGGAATGTCAGAGGTGTACCTGGGAGTGTCTGCGTTTTACCTGGAAGTGTCACGGGTGTACACGGGAGTGTCGAGGGTACCAGGGTGTGTGAAAGGTGTTCCTGGAGTGTCAGAGGTGTGCCTGGGAGTGTCAGAGGAGTACCTGGGGTGCCAGAGGTATACCTGGGAGTGTCCAAGGGTGTACCTGGGAGTGTCATGGAGGTGTACCTGGGAGTGTCAGGGGTGTACCTGGGAGTGTCTGAGGTATACCTAGGAGTGTCTGAGTATACCTGAAGTGTGTGACGTGTACACGAGTGTGTGAGGTGTACCAGGGAGTGTCTGAGAGGTGTACCTGGGAGTGTGAGAGAGGAGTTCAAGGAGTGTGAGAGGTGTACATGGGAATGTCAGAGGTGTACCTGGGAGTGTCAGAGGAGTACACCGGGAGTGTCAGCGGTGTACCTGGGAGTATGAGAGGTGTACCTGGGAGTGTCAGAGGTGGCCTGCAAGAGTGTCTGAGGTGTTCCTGGGAGTGTCAGAGGTGTACCTGGGAGTGTCAGAGGTGTACCTGGGAGTGTCAGCGGTGTACCTGGGAGTGTCAGTCGTGTACCTGGGACTGTCTGAGGTGTTCCTGGGCGGTGTCTGAGGTGTACCTGGGAGTGTCAGGTGTCACCTGGGAGTGTCTGGAGTGTACACCAAGTGTCAGCGGTGTACTTGAGGTGTCATAGGGTGTACCTGTGGAGTGTCTGATGTGTACACCAGGAGTGTCGAAGAGTACGTGGCAGTGTCAGAGGTGTACCTGGGAGTGTCAGCAGTGTACCTGGGAGTATAGAGGGGTGTACCTGGGAGTGTCAGACGTGTACCCGGGAGTGTCAGACGTGTACCTGGGAGTGTCAGACGTGTTCCTGGGAGTGTCAGCAGTGAACCTGAGAGTGTTAGAGGTGTGCCTGGGAGTGTCAGTCGTGTACCTGGGACTGTCTGGTGTTCCTGGGCGTGTCTGAGGTGTACCTGGGGTGTCAGGGGTGTACCTGGGAGTGTCAGAGGTGTACCAGGGAGTGTAAAGGGAGTACGTGGGAGTGTCAGAGGTGTACCAGGGAGTGTCACTGGAGTACCTGGGAGGTGTCAGAGGTGTACCTAGGAGTGTCAGGGGTGTACCACCGGGGTGTCGGATGTGTACCTGGGAGTGTCTGAGGTGTACCTGGGAGTGTCTGAGGGTGTAACTGGGAGTGTCTGAGGTGTGCCTGGGAGTGCTGGAGTGTACCTGGGAGTGTCAGAGGTGCACCTGGCAGTGTCAGAGGTGTACCCGGGGGTGTCACTGGGTACTGGGGTGTCTGAGGGTGCCTGGGAGTATCAGAGGTGGCTGAAGTGTCGGAGGTGTACACGGGAGTGTCAGAGGTGTACCTGGGAGTGTCAGAGGTGTACATGAGGAGTGTCTGTGGGTGTACTTGAGGTGTTGGAAGTGTACCTGGAGTGTCAGAGGTGTACCTGGGAGTGTCAGAGGTGACCTGGGAGTGCCAGAGGTGTACAGGAGTGTCATAGGTGTACCTGGGAGTGTCAGAGGAGTACCTGGGAGTGTCAGAGGTACCTGGAGGTGTCAGAGGGGTACACAGGAGTGTCAGAGGGTGTACCTGGGGTATCGAGTGTACCTGGCAGTGTCAGAGGTATACCTGGGATTGTCAGAGGTGGTACCTGGGAGTGTCAGGGTGTACCTGGGAGTGTCTGAGGTTTTAACTGGAAGTGTCAGGGGAGTACGGGAGGTCAGTGGTGTACCTGGGAGTGTCTGGGGTGTCACCAGGAGTGTCAGAGGTGTACCTGGGAGTGTCAGAGGGTACCTGGGAGTGTCTGAGTGTACCTGAGAGTGTCAGGTGTACCTGGCAGTGTCAGAGGTACCTGGGGTTGTCAGAGGTGCTGGGAGTGTCTGTGGTGTGCCAGGGTGTTGGGAGTGTACACAGGAGTGTTAGAGGTGTACCTGGGAGGTTCAGAGGTGTACTGCAGGGTGTGCAAGGGTACACCAGGAGTGTCAGAGGTGAACCTCAGGTGTCTCAGGTATACCGAGAGGTGTCGGAGGTGTACCTGTGGCAGTGTCTGAGGTTTAACTGGAAGTGTCAGGGAGTACCTGCGGAGAGTCAGTGGTGTACCTGGGGTCTGCAAGGGTGTACCTGGGAGTTTCAGAGGTGTACCTGGGAGTGTCAGAGAGGTGTACCTGGGAGTGTCAGAGGTGTACCTGGGCGTGTCAGAGGTGAACCTCAGGTGTCATGAGGTGTACCTGGGAATGTCTGAGGTATACATGGGAGTGTCTGAGGGTGTACCTAGGAGTGTCACAGGGTGACCTGGGAGTGTCAGGGTGTACCTGGGAGTGTCTAAGGTGTACCTGACAGTGTCAGAGGTATGCCTGGAAGTGTCAGAGGGTGTACCTGGGAGTGTCAGAGGTGTACCGGGGTGTCAAGGTGTACCTGGGAGTGTCAGAGGTGTACCTGGGATTGCTAGAGGTGCCTGGAGTGTCAGAGGTGTACAGGAGTGTCTGAGGTGTACCTGGAGTGTCAGGGGTGCACCAGGAGTGTCAGGGGTGTACCAGGGGTGTGTCAAGGTGTACCTGGGAGTGTCAGAGGTGTACCTGGGATTGCCAGAGGTACCTGGGAGTGTCAGAGGGTGTACTTGGGAGTGTCTGAGGATATGCCTGGGAGTGTCTGAGGTTGCCTAAGAGTGTCTGAGGTGTACCTGGGAGTGTCTGAGTTGTACATGGGAGTGTCTGAGGTGTGCCTGGGGGTGTGAGAGGAGTACCGAGTGTCAGAGTCGTGCCTAAGGTGTCTGGGGTGTACCTGGGGTGTCAGGGGTGTACCTGGGAGTGTCAGGGGTGACCTGGGAGTGTCTGAGGTGTACCTGGGAGTGTCTGAGGTGTACCTGGGAGTGTCTGAGGTGTACCTGGGAGTGTCAGGGGTGTACCTAGGAGTGTCTGGGGTGTACTGGGAGTGTCAGGGGTGTACCCTGGGGTGTCAGAGGTGTACCTGGGATTGTCAGCGGTGGCACCAGGAGGTGTCACAGAGAGTGACCTGGGAGGTGTCTGAGGTGGCACCAGGAGTGTCTAGGTGTGTACCTGGGGTGTCTGGGTGTACCTGGGAGTGTGTCTCAGGAGTACCGGGAGTGTCTGAGGTGTACCTGGTGTCAGAGGTGTACCTAAGGGGTGTCAGAGGTGTACCTGGGAGTGTCGGGGTGTACCTGGAAGTGTCAAAGGTGTACCTGGGGTGTCAGAGGTATACATGGGAGTGTCTGAGGTGTACCTAGAGTGTCAGGGTGTACCTGGGAGTGTCTGAGGGTGTACTTGGGAGTGTCGGATGTGTACAGGAGTGTCAGGGGGTGTACCTGGGAGTATCAGAGGTGTGCCTTGGAGTGTCACAGGGGTGTACCTGGGAGTGTCTTGGTGTACATGGGAGTGTTTGTGTGTACCTGGGAGTGTCAGGGGTGTACAAGTGTCTGAGGTGTACCTGGGAGTGTTAGGGGTGTACCTGGGAGTGTCTGAGGTGTACATGGGAGTGTCTGTGATGTACTTGAGGGTGTTGGAAGTGTACCTGGGAGTGTCAGAGGTGTACCTGGGAGTGTCTGAGGTGTAACTGGGAGTGTAGAAGGGTACCTGGGAGAGTCCAGAGGTGTACCTGGGAGTGTCCAGGTGTACCTGGGAGTTTCAAGGGTGTACCTGGGAGTGTCAGAGGTGTACCTGGGAGTGTCAGAGGTGTGTACGGGCGTGTCAGAGGTGAACCTCAGGTGTCTGAGGTGCACCTGGGAATGTCTGGTGTACAGGAGTGTCAGAGGTGTACCTAGGGTGTCTGAGGTGTGCACAGGGTGGTGAGGTTTACCTGGAGTGTCAGATGTACTGCCTGGGAGTGTCTAGAGGTGGCCTGGAAGTGTCAGAGGTGTACGGAGTGTCAGAGAGGTGTACCTGGGAGTGTCAGAGTACCCGGGAGTGTCAGAGAGTACAGAGTGTCAGAGGTAGCCTGGGAGTGTCTGGAGGTGTACCTGGGAGTGTCAGGAGTTGTACCTGGGAGTGTCAGAGTGTACCTGGAAGTGTCTCAGGTATACCTAGGTGTCAAGGTATACCTAGAGTGTCTGAGGTGGTACCTGGGAGTGTCTGAGGTGACCTGGGGTGTCTGAGGTGTACCTGGGGTGTCAGAGGTGTACCAGGGAGTGTCAGGAGTACCTGGGAGTGTGAGAGGTGTATCTGGGAGTATCGAGGTGTGCCTGGGAGTAGTGAGGTATCTGGCAGTGTCAGAGGTGTACCTGGCAGTGTCAAGAGGTGTACCTGCAGTGTCAGCGGTGTACCTGGGAGTGTCAGAGTGTACACCGAAGTGTCAGGACGTGTGTACCTGGGAGTGTCAGCAGGTGTACCTGAGAGTGTTAGAGGTGTACCTGGGAGTGTCAGAGGAGTACCTGGCAGTGTCAAAGGTGTACCAGGGAGTGTCACTAGGTACCTGGGAGTGTCAGAGGTGTACCTAGGAGTGTCAGGGGTGTACCTGGGGTGTCTGAGGTGTACTTGGGAGTGTCGGATGTGTACCTGAGGAGGTGTCTGAGGTGTACCTGGGAGCGTCAGAGATGTACCTGGAAGTGTCAAGGGGTGACCTGGGAGTGCTGGAGGTATTAGCCTGAAGTGTCAAGAGGTGTACCTGGGAGTGTCTGAGGTGTACCTGGGAGTGTCTGAGGTGTACATGGGAGTGTCTGAGGTGTGTACATGGGAGAGTCAGGGGTGTACCTGGGAGTGTCTGAGGTGTACCTGGGAGTGTCAGAGGTATACTGGCAGTGTCAGAGGTGTGTACCTGCAGTGTCAGCAGTGGCCACTGGGGAGTGTCAGTGGTGTACATGGGAGTGTCTGAGGTGTGCCTGGGAGAGTCAGGGGTGTACCTGGGGTGTCTGAGGTGTACCTGGGGTGTCTGAGGAGTTTACCTGGGAGTATCAGAGGTGGCCTGGGAGTTTCAGGGGTGTACCTGGGAGTGTCAGAGGTGTACCTGGGAGTGTCAGAGGTGTACCTGGGAGTGTCAGAGGTGTACCTGCGAGTTTCAGAGGTGTACCTGGGGTGTCTGGTGTACATGGGGTGTCTGGGGTGTACCTGGGAGGTCAGGGGTGTGCCTGGCAGGAGTGTCTGAGGTGGCCTGGGAGTGTCTGAGGTATACCTGGGAGTATCAGGGGTGTACCTGGGAGTTCAGGGGTGTACCTGGGAGTGTCAGAGGTGTACCTGGGAGTTTCAGAGGGTGTACCTGGGAGTGTCAGAGGTGTACCTGCGAGTGTCAGCAGTGTACCTGGGAGTGTCTGTGGTGTGTACATGGGAGTGTTTGAGGTGGCACACCAGGGTGTCTGAGAGGTGTACAGGAGTGTCTGAGGTATACCTGGGAGTATCAGAGGTGTACCTGGGAGTTTCAGGGGTGTACCTGGGAGTGTCAGAGGTGTACCTGGGGTGTCTGAGGTGTACCTGGGAGTAGTCAGAGGGTGTACCTGGGAGTTTCAGGGGTGTACCTGGGAGTGTCCAAGGAGGTGTACCTGGGAGTGTCAGGGGTGTACCTGGGAGTATCGAGGGTGTACCCTGGAGTGTCTGAGGTATACTTGGGGTGTCGGATGTGTACCTGGGAGTGTCAGGGGTGTACACAGGAGTATCAGAGGTGTACCTTGGAGTGTCAGAGGTGCTGGGAGTATGCAAGTATACCTCAGGGAGTATCAGGAGGTGTACACCAGGGATCAAGGTGTACCTGGGAGTGTCAGAGGGTGTACCTGGGAGTGTCAGAGGTGTACCTAGAAGTGTCAGGGGTGTACCTGGAGTGTCAAGGTGTACTTGGGAGTGTCGGATGTGTACCTGGGAGTGTCAGGGTGTACCTGGGAGTATCAGAGGTGTACCTTGGAGTGTCTGAGGGTGTACCTGGGAGTGTCTGTGGGTACATGGGAGTGTTTGTGGTGTACCGGGAGTGTCAGGGAGGTGTACCAGGGAGGGAGTGGCCTGCAGGAGTGTCTGAGGCATGCCTGGGAGTGTCTGAGGCATGCCTGGGGTATCAGAGGTGTACCTTGGAGTGTCTGAGGTGTACCTGGGGTGTCAGAGGGGTCACCTGGGAGTGTGCAGAGTGTACCTGGGAGTGTCTGAGAGTTTAACTGGAGGTAGTAGGGAGTACCTGGGAGAGTCAGTGGTGTTCCTGGGAGTGTCAGGGGTGTACCTGGGAGTGTCTGGGTGTACCTGGGAGTGTCTGAGGTATACCTGGATATCAGAGGTGTACCTTGGGTGTCTGAGGTGTACCTGGGAGTGTCAGAGGTGTACCTAAGAGTGTCGGTGTGCACGGGTATCAGAGGTATACCAGAGTGTCAGAGGTGTACCTGGGAGTGTCTGGGGTGTACCTGGGAGTGTCTGTGTGGTGCCTTGAGAGTGTTGGAAGTGTGCCTGGGTGGTAGGGTGTACCTGAGAGTGTCAGGAGGTGTGCCTGGCAGTGTCAAGTATACCTGGGAGTGTCAAAGGTGTACCTGAGTGTCTGAGGTGTACCTCAGAGTGTCTGAGAGTTTAACTGGAGTGTCAGAGTACCTGGAAGTCAGATGGTGTACCTGGGAAGTGTCTAGGGGTGTACCTGGGAGTTTCAGGGGTGGCCAGGGAGTGTCAGAGGTGTACTGTAGTGTCAGAGTAGTACCTGGAAGTGTCAGAGGTGGCCGACCAGGAGTGTCAGGGGTGTACCTGGAAGTGTCAAGGAGTTGCACCTGGGAGTGTCAGAGGTATACATGGGAGTGTCTGAGGGTGTACCTCGGAGTGTCTGAGGTGTACCTGGGAATGTCTGAGGTATACCTGGAGTGTCTGAGGTAGCCTCAGGTGTCTGAGTGTACCTGGGAGTGTCAGAGGAGTTCCGGGAGTGTCAGAGGTGGCCGCACCGGAGTGTATGAGCTGTACCTGGGAGTGTCTGAGGTGTACCTGGGAGTGTCAGAGGGTTCAGGGAGTGTCAGGTGTGTGTACATGGGAATGTCAGTGGTGTACCTGGGAGTGTCTGAGGTGTACCTGGGGAGTGTCAGAGGGTACCTGGGAGTGTCAGAGAGTACCTGGGAGTGTAGAAAGGTGTGCAGGAGTGCGAGAGGGTGTATCTGGGAGTATCAGGAATTGTACCTGGGGTATCAGAGGTGTACCTGGGAGTGTCAGAGGTGTACAGGAAGTGTGAGGTGTACCTGGGAGTGTGTGAGGTGTGCCTGGGAGTGTCGGAGGTGTACCTGGGAGTGTCAGAGGTGTACCTGGGAGTGTCAGAGGTGGCACCTGGGAGTGTCTGGAGGTGTGCCTGGGGTGTCAGAGGTGTACCTGGGAATGTATGGGGTGTACCTGGGAGTGTCTGAGGTATACCTGGGAGAGTCAGAGGAGTACCTGACGAGTGTCCAGGTGTTCCTCGGGTGTCAGAGGTATACCTGGGAGCATCAGAGGTGTACCTAGGAGTGTCGGAGGTGTACCTGGGATTGTCAGAGGTGTACCTGGATGTCAGAGGTGTACCTGGGAGTATCTGGGGTGTACCTGGGAGTGTCTGAGGTACCTGGGGTGAGAGAGTACCTGGGAGTGTCAGAGGTGTACCTAAGAGTGTCTGGGGTGTACCTGCAGGGTGTCAGGGGTGGCCTTTGGGTGTCAAGGGGTATGCCTGGGATTGTCAGCAGTGTACCTGGGAGTGTCTGAGGTGTACCTGGGAGTGTCTGTAGGTGTACCTGGGAGTGTCTGAGGTGTACCTGGAGGTGTCGAGAGTACCTGGGAGTGTCAGAGGTGTACCTAGAAGTGTCAGAGGTGTACCTGGGAGTGTCAAGTGTACCTGGAAGTGTCAGAGGTGTACGAGTGTCAGAGGTATACATCTGGGAGTGTAGAGGTGTACCTCGGGTGTCTAAGGTGTACCTGGGTTGTCTAGGAGGTGGCACAGGAGTGTACAGGTGTGCAGGTATCTGAGGTGTGCACGGGTGTGCAGAGGTGTACCTGGGAATGTCCGGGCATGTACCTGGGAGTGTCAGACGTGTACCTGGGAGTGTCAGCGGTGTACCTGAGAGTGTTAGAGGTGTACCTGGGAGTGTCAGTCGTGTACCTGGGACTGTCTGAGGTGTTCCTGGGAGTGTCAGAGGTGGCACCTGAGTGTCAAGGTGTACCTGGGAGTGTCAGAGGTGTACCGAGGGTATGCTGGAGTACCTGGGAGTGTCAGAGGTGTACCTAGGAGTGTCAGGGGTGTACCGGGAGTGTCGGATGTGTACCTGGGAGTGTCTGAGGTGTACCTGGGAGCGTCAGAGGTGTACCTGGAAGTGTCTGAGAGGTGTGCCTGGGGTGCTGGGGTGGCAACTGGGAGTGTCAGAGGTGTACCTGGGAGGTGTGAGGGTGTACCTGGGGTGTCAGAGGAGTACCAGGGAGGTGTCAGAGGAGTACCTGGGGAGTGTGAGAGGTGTACCTGGGAGTGTGCAGGAGGTGTATCTGGCAGTGTCTGAGGGAATACCTGGCAGTGTCAGAGGTGTACCTGCGAGTGTCAGCGGTGTATCTGGGAGTGTCAGACGTGGCAACTGGGAGTGTCAGATGTGTACCTGGGAGTGTCGCAGGTGTACCTGAGAGTGTTAGGTGCACTGGGAGTGTCAGAGAGTACCTGGCAGTGTCAAGGTGTACCAGAGGAGTGGCTGGAGTACCTGGGAGTGTCAGGGTGTACCTAGGAGTGTCAGGGGTGTACCAGGAGTGTCTGAGGTGTACTTGGGAGTGTCGAATGTGTACCTGGGAGTGTCTGAGGTGTACCTGGGAGCGTCAGAGATGTACCTGGAAGTGTCTGAGGTGTGCCTGGGAGTGCTGGAGGTGTAACTGGGAGTGTCTGTGGTGTACATGGGTGTTTGAGGTGTACATGGGAGTGTCAGGGGTGTACCTGGGAGGTGTCTGAGGTGTACCTGGGAGTGTCTGAGGTATGCCTGGGAGTATCAGAGGTGTACCTGGGGGTGTCTGAGGTGGTACCTGAGAGTGTCGGAGGTGTACCTGGGAGTGTCTGAGGAGTACCTGTGAGTGTGCAGAGTTGTACCTGGGAGTGTCTCAGGTGTGCCTGGAGTGTCTGAGGTGTACCAGGAGTGTCAGAGGTATACATGGAGTGTCAGAGGTGTACTCAGGTGTCAGGTGAGTACGTGGGAGTGTCAGAGGTGTACCTAGGAGTGTCAGGGGTTTGCGGGAGCTCCGGATGTGTACCTGGGGTGTCAGAGGTGTACCTGGGAGCGTCAGAGGTGTACCTGGAAGTGTCGGAGGTGTACCTGGGAGTGCTGGAGGTGTAACTGGGAGTGTCCGAGGAGTACCTGAGAGTATCTGAGGTGTACCTGAGAGTGCCTGAGGTGTACCTGGGAGTGGAAGACGTGTACCTGGGAGTGTCAGAGGTGTACCTGGAGTGTCAGCGGTGTACCTAAGAGTGTTAGAGGTGTACCTGGGAGTGTCAGGGTGTACCTGGGAGTGTCAGGTGTACCGGGAGTGTCAGGTGGTACGTGGGAGTGTCAGAGGGTGTACCTAGAGGTGTCAGGGTGTACCTGGGTGTCGGATGTGTACCTGGGAGTGTCAGAGGTGTACCTGGGAGCGTCCAGGGGTGTACCTGGGAGTGTCAAGAGTGTACCTGGGAGTGTCAAGGGAGTGGCACCAGAGTGTCAGGGAGTACGTGGGAGTGTCAGAGGTAGGAGTGTCAGGGGTGTACCTGGGAGTGTCGGATGTGTACCTGGGGTGTCAGAGGTGTACCTGGAGCGTCAGAGGTGTACCTGGAAGTGTCTGAGGTGTACCTGGGAGTGCTGGAGGTGTAACTGGGAGTGTCAGAGGTGTACCTGGGAGTGTCCAGGAGGTGTACCAGGAGTGTCAGGGGTGTACCTGGGAATGTCGGAGGTGTACCTGAGAGTGTCTGTGGTGTACATGGGAGTGTTTGAGGTGTACCGTGTCAGAGGTGTACCTGGGAGTATCTCAGAGTGTGCCTGGGAGTGTCAGAGGTGTGCCGGGAGTGTCTGAGGTACCTGGGAGTGTCTGAGATGTACCAGAGAGTGTCGGAGGTGTACCTGGCAGTGTCAGAAGGTATACCTGGGAGTGTCAGAGGTAGCCTGGGAGTGTCTGGGGTGTACACAGGAGTGTCTGAGGTGTAACTGGGAGGTGTCGGGGAGTACCTGGGAGAGTCGAGGTGTACCTGGGAGTGTGAGGAGGTGTACCTGGGCGTGTCAGAGAGGTGAACCTCGGAGTGTCAGAGGTGTACCCCTCGGAGTGTCTGAGGTGTACCTGGGAATGTCTGAGGTGTACCTGGGAGTGTCTGAGGTGTGCCTAGGAGTGTCAGGGTGTACCTGGGAGTGTCTGAGGTTTACCTGGGAGTGCCTGAGGTTTACCTGGGAGTGTGGAATGTACCTCAGGTCTAGGTAGCCTGGGAGTGTCAGAAGGTAGCCTGGGAATGTCAGAGGTGTACCTGGGAGTGTGAGTGTACCAGAGTGTCAGGGTGTACCTGGGAGTGTCAGAGGTGTACCTGGGAGTGTCAAGAGAGTACACGGGAGTGTCAGACGTGTACCTGGGAGTGTCAGCGGTGTACACCGGGAGTGTCAGAGGAGTACCAGGGAGTGTCAGAAGGTACACGGGAGTGTGAGGTGTACACAGGAGTGCAGGAGGTGTATCTGGGAGTATCGGAGGTGTACCTGGGAGTGTCTGAGGTGTATCTTGCAGTGTCTGAGGTGTGTACCTGGCAGTGTCAGAGGTGTACCTGCAGTGTCAGCAGTGTACCTGGGAGTGTCAGACGTGTACCTGGGAGGTGTCAGACGTGTACCTGGGAGTGTCAGCGGTGTACCTGTGGAGTGTCAGAGTGTACACCAGGAGTGTCAGGGTGTACCTGGGAGTGTCAGAGGTGTACCGAGGTGTCAGGGGATACTGGGAGTGTCAGAGGTGTACCTAGGAGTGTCAGGGGTGTACCTGGGAGTGTCGGATGTACCTGGGAGTGTCTGAGGTGTACCTGGGAGTGTCAGAGGTGTACCTGGGAGTGTCAGAGGTGTACCTGGGAGTGCTGGAGGTGGCAACTGGGAGTGTCAGAGGTGTACCTGGGAGTGTCAGGGGTGCCGCACAGGGAGTGTCCAGAGGTGACCTGGAGTGCTGGAGGTGTAACTGGGAGTGTCAGAGAGGTGTACCAGAAGTGTCAGAGGTGTACCTGGGAGCGTCAAGAGGTGTACCTGGAAGTGTCACGAGGTGTACGGAAGTGCTGGAGGTGTACCTGCAGGAACGTCAGAGGTGTACCTGGAAGTGTCTGAAGGTGTACCTGGGAGTGCTGGAGGTGTAACTGGGAGTGTCAGAGGTGTACCTGGAGTATCTCGCGTATTCTGGCAGTGTCAGAGAGGTGTACCCAGGAGGTGTTGGAGATGTACCTGGGAGTGTGACAGGTGTACCTGGGAGTGTCAGCTGTGTGCGTGGGGCGTCAGAGGTGTACCTGGGGTGTCAGAAGTGTACCTGGGAGTGTCGGAGGGTACCTGAGAAAGTGTCGGAGGTGTACCTGAGAGTGTCCAGGTGTACCTGGGAGTGTCAGAGGTGTACCTGGGAGTGTATGGGGTGTACCTGGGAGTGTCTGAGGTGTACCTGGGAGTGTCGGAAGTGGTGTACCAGGAGTTGTCAGGGTGTACCTGGGAGTGTCAGAGGTGTACCTGAGTGTCTGGGCTGGGAGTGTCTGAGGTGTACCTGGGGGTGTCAGAGGAGTTCCTGGGAGTGTCAGAGGTGTGCCTGGGAGTGTCAGGGTGTACCTGTGGTGTCAGGTGTACCTGGGAGTGCAGGTGTACCTGGAGTCAGAGGTGGCCTGGGAGTGTCCGAGGTGTACACAGTGATGAGGTGTACTGGGAATGTCTGAGAGTACCTGGGAGTGTCAGGGGTGTACCTGGGAGTGTCTCAGGTGTTCCTGGGAGTGTCTCACGTGTACCTGGGCGTGTCAGAGGTGTATCTGGGAGTGTCAGGGGTACCTGGGAGTGTCAGAGGTGTACCAGGGAGTGTCATTGGAGTACCTGGGAGTGTCAGTGGTGTACCTAGTAGTGTCTGAGGGTGCAGGAGTGGCTGAGGTGTACACTGGGAGTGTCAGAGGTATACCAGGGATGTGTGAGGGGTGTACCTGAGGTGTTGGAGGTGTAGCCTGAGTGTCAGAGGTGTACCTGCGAGTGTCAGAGGTGTACCTGGGGTGTCAGTGGTGTACCTGGTGTCAGGGGGTACCTGGGGTGGCTGAGGTGTACCTGAAAGTGTCGGAGGTGTACCTGGCAGTGTCTGGGGTGTACCTGGGAGTGTCTGGGGTGTACCTGGGAGTTTCAGGGGTGTACCTGGAGTGTCACAGGAGGTGTACCTGGGAGTGTCTGAGGTGTACCTGGGAGTGTCAGGGTGTACCTGGGAGTGTCAGAGGTGCTGGGGTGTCTGAGGTGTACCTGGGAGTGTCAGAGGTGTACCTGGGGTGTCTGGGGGTGTCCCAGGAGTTTCAGGGGTGTACCTGGGGTGTCAGAGGTGTACGGGAGTGTCAGAGGTGCACCCAGGAATGTCTGAGGTGCCCGGGAGATTGTCTAGTACCGAGTGTCAGGGGTGTACCTGGGAGTGTCTCAGAGTGTACCTGGGAGTGTCTCAGGTGTACCTGAGTGTCTCACCTTGTAGAGTGTCAGAGGTGTACCTGGGGAGTGTGCAAGGTGTACCTTGGAGGTTTCAGGGGTAGCCTGGAAGTGTCAGAAGGTGTACCTGGGAGTGTCAGAGAGTATACATGGGAGTGTCTGAGTGTACCCAGGAGTGTCTGAGGTGTACCTGGGTGTATCTGAGGTGTACCTGGAAGTGTCTAAGGGTACCTGAGTGTTCTGAGGTGTACCTAGAGGTGCCTGAGGTGTACCTGGGTGTGTCAGGTGTACCTGAGAGTGTTAGGGTGTGCCTGGGAGTGTCAGTCGTGTACCTGGGAATGTCAGAGGTGTACCTGGAGTGTCAGGGTGTACCTGGGAGTGTTAGAGGTGTACCAGGGAGTGTCAGGGGAGTACTGGGAGTGTCAGAGGTGTACTGAGGTGTCACTGGGTACCTGGGAGTGTCAGAGGTGTACACAAGGTGTCAGAGGTGTACGCGGGAGTGTCAGAGTGTACCGGGAGTGTCTGAGAGGTGTACCTGGGAGCGTCAAGGTGTACCTGGAAGTGTCTGAGGTGTACCTGGGAGTGTCTGGGTGTACAAGGGAGTGTTTGAGGTGTACCACCGGAGTGTCAGGGTGTACCTGGGAGTGTCTGAGATGTACCTGGGAGTGTCATGAGGTATACCTGGGAGTATGAAGGTGTACCTGGGAGTGTCTGAGGTGTACCTGGGAGTGTCAGAAGTGTACCTGGTGTCGGAGATTGCACCTGGGAGTGTCAGGTGTACCTGGGAGTGTCAGGGGTGTACCTGGGAGTGTCTGAGGGGTACCTGGGAGTGTCCAGAGGTGTACCTGAGAGTGTCGGAGGTGTACCTGAGAGTGTCGGAGGTGTACCTGGCAGTGTCGGAGGTGTACCTGGGAGTGTCATGGGGTGACCTGGAGTTGTCTGGGAGGTGTACCTGGGAGTGTCAGAGTTCCAGGAAGTGTCAGGAGTTGTACCTGGGAGTGTCTGAGGAACCTGGGGTGTGAAAGGTGTACCTGGAAGTGTCAGGGGTGTTCAGGAAGTGTCAGAGGTGACCTGGGAATGTCAGGGGTGTACCTGCAGGGTGTCTGAGGTACCTGGGAGTGTGAAAGGTGTACCTGGAAGTGTCCAGAGGTGTTCCAGGGAGTGTCAGAGGTGGTACGGAATGTCAGAGTGTACCTGGGAGTGTCTGAGTGTACCTGAGTGTCAGAGGTGTACCTGGGAGTGTCAGGGGAGTACCTGGGAGTGTCAGAGGAGTTCCAGGGAGTGTCTGAGGTGTACCTGGAAGTGTCAGAGGTGTACCTGGACGTGTCAGTGGTGTGCCTGGGAGTGTCAAGAGGTATTCCTGGGAGTGTCAGGTGGCACCTGGGAGTGTCAGAGGTGTACCAGGAGTGTCTGGGATGTGCCTGGGAGTGTCTGAGGGTGTACCGGGTGTGAGAGGGAGTACCGGGAGTGTCAGGGGTGTACCTGGGGTGTCACAGGGTGTACCTGGGAGTGTCAGGGGTGTACCTGGGAGTGTCAGAGGGTGCCTGGGAGAGTCAGGAGGTGTACCTGGAGGTGTGAGGTGTACACCTGGGAGTGTCTCGAGGTGTACGGGAGTAGATGAATGTACCTGGGAGTGTCTGAGGTACCTGGGAGTGTCAGGGGCGTACCTGGGAGTGTCTCAGGTGTACCTGGGCGTGTCAAAGGTGTGCGTGGGAGTGTCAGAGGTGCACCTGGGGTGTGTGAGGTGTGCAGGGTGTACGAGGGTGTACCTGGGGTGTGAGGTGTACCTGGGAGTGTCTGAGGTGTGCCTGGGAGTGTCTGAGGTATACCTGAGTGTCGGAGAGTGTACACGGAGTGTCAAGAGTGTACCCAGGAGTGTCAGAAGGTGTAACCAGAGAGTGTCTGAGTAGCCTGAGGGTGTTGAAGTGTACCTGGAAGTGTCAGAGAGGTGTACCTGCGGGTAACAGGGTGGACCTGGAAGTGTCAAGGTGTACGGAGTGTCGAGTACCTGGGAGTGTCTAGGGTGTACCTGGGAGCTCAGGGGTGTACCTGGGAGTGTCATAGGTGTACCCGGGAGTGTCGCAAATGTACCTGGGAGTGTCAAGAGGTGACCTGGGGTGGCTGAGGTGTGCACCAGAGGTGTTGGAGGTGTACCTGGCAGGTGTCAGAGGTGTACCTGGGAGTGTCTGGGGCTTACCTGGGGTCTGAGGTGTACCTGGGAATGTCAGGAGTACCTGGGAGTGTCTGGGGTGTACCTGGGAGTGTCTGGGGTGTACCTGGGAGTTTCAGGGGTGTACCTGGGAGTGTCATAGGTGTACCTGGGAGTGTCAGTGGTGTACCTGGGGTGTCAGAGGGTGCACCTGGGAGTGTCTGAGGTGTACCTGGGAATGAGGTGTACCTGGGAGTGTGAGGGTGTACCTGGGAGTGTCAGGGGTGGCCTGGGGTGTGTCGGAGGTGTACCTGGGAGTGTGCTAGGGTACCAGGGAGTGTCAGAGGTGCACATGGGAATGTCAGAGGTGTACCTGGAGTGTCTGAGGTGACCTGGGAGTGTCTGAGGTAGCCTGGGATGTCAGAGGAGTACCGGGAGTGTCAGAGGAGGGTACCTGGGAGTGTCAGAGGAGTACGCAAATTGTGAGAGGTGTGCCTGGGAGTGCAGGAGGTGTACCTGGGAGTGTCAGAGGTGTACCTGGGAGTGTCTGAGGTGTACCCTGGGAGTGTCAGAGAGTACCAGGGAGTGTCAGAGGAGTACCTGGGGTGTTAGAGGTGTACTTGGGAGTGCGAGATGTGTATCTGGGAGTATCGGAGGTGTACCTGGGAGTGTCTGAGGTGTATCTGGCTGTGTCCGAGGGTGTACATGGCAGTGTCAGAGGTGACCTGCAGTGTCAGCAGTGTACCACCTGGAGTGACAGAGGTATACCTGGGAGTATCAGAGGTGTAACTGGGAGTGTCAGAGGTGTACCTGGGAGTGTCAGCGGTGTACTTGGGAGTGTCAAGGGTGTACACGGGAGTGTCAGGAGGTGTACCTGGGAGAGTCAGGGGTGTACCTGGGAGTGTCCTGAGGTGTAACTGAGTGAATGAGGTGTACCTGGGAGTGTCTGAGGTACCTGGCAGTGTCAGAGGTGTACCTGCAGTGTCCGGCAGTACCTGGGAGTGTCAGAGGTGTACCTGGGAGTGTCTGAGGTGCACCTGGGAGTGTCAGAGGTGTACCTGGAAGTGTCAGGGGTGTACCTGGGAGTGTCAGAGGTGTACCTGGGAGTGTCTGGAGTGTACCTGGGAGTGTCAGCGGTGTACCTGGGAGTGTGGTGTACAAGGAGTGTCAGAGGTGTACCTGCGGTGTCAGAGGTGTACCTGGGAGTGTCAGGAGGTGTACTGGATGTCTGAGGGGCTGGTAGCTGAGGTGTACCTGGGAGTGGCTGAGGAGGTGTGCCTGAGGTGTCGGAGGTTTACCTGGCAGTGTCAGAGGTGTACCTGGGAGTGTCGGTGTACCTGGGAGTGTCAGGGTGCACTCAGGAGTGTCAGAGAGGTGCACCTGGGAGTGTCAGAGGTGTACCTGGTATGTCTGAGTACCTGGGAGTAGCGAAGTGTACCTGGGAGTGTCGGAGGTATTCCTGGGAGTATAGAGGTGTACCTGGGAGTGTCTGAGGTGTACCTGGGAGTGTCAGAGGTATACCTGAGAGTGTCGGAGGTGTACCTGGGAGTGTCAGAGGTGTACCCGGGAGTGTCAGAGGTGTACCAGGGACTGTCTGAGGTGTACCTGAGGGTGTTGGAAGTGTACCTGGGAGTGTCAGAGGTGTACCTGGAGGTGTCAGAGGTGTACCTGGGAGTGTCAAGTGTACCTGGGAGTGTCCAGAGGTGTACTTGAGAGTGTCGGAGGTGTACAGCAGTGTCAGAGGTGTACCTGGGAGTGTCAGAGGTGTACCTGGGAGGTGTGCAGGGTGTACCTGGGAGTGTCTGGGGTGTACCTGGGAGTTTCAGGGGTGGCAGGAGTGTCAGAGGTGCACCTGGGAGTGTCAGAGGTGTACCTGGGAGTGTCTGAGGTGTGCCTGGGAGTGTCAGAGGTTGTACCTGGGGTATCAGGGGTGTACCTGGGAGTGTCAGAGGGTGTACCTGCAGGTGAGGTGTACAGGGTGTCTGAGGGTACCTCAGGGTGTTGGAAGTGTACGGGAGTGTCAGAGGTGTACCTGCGAGTGTCAGAGGTGTACCTGCAGTGTCACAGGTGTACCTGGGAGTGTCAGAGGTGTACCTGAGAGTGTCCTGAGGTGTACCTGGGGTGTCAGGACGTGTACCTGGGAGTGTCAGAGTTGTAACAAGGGAGTGTCAGTGGAGTACCTGGGAGTGTCTGTGAAGTGTGCCTGGGGTGTCAGGGGCGTACCTGGGAGTGTCTGAGGTGTACCTGGGAGTGTCAGAGGTATACCTGAGAGTGTCGGAGGTGTACCTGGGAGTGTCAGAGGTATACCTGAGAGTGCCGGAGGTGTACCCGGGAGGTCAGAGGTGTACAGGAGTGTCAGGGGTGTACCAGGGACTGTCTGGTGTACCTGAGAGTGTCTGAGGTGTACCTAGGGGGTGTGAGTAGTACCTGGGAGTGTGGGGGTGTACCTTGGGGTGTCAGAGGTGTACCTGGGAGTGACAGCAGGTGTGCCTGGGAGTGTCAGGGGGTGCCTGAGGTGTCTCACGTGTACCTGGGAGTGTCAGAGGTGTACCTAAGAGTGTCAAAGGTGTACCTGGGAGGTGTCAGGGGTGTACCTGGATGTGTCAGAGGTGTACCTGGGAGTGTCAGGAGTGTACCTGGAAGTGTCAGAGGTGTACCTGGGAGTGTCAGAGGTGTACATGGGGTGTCTGAGGTGTACCTGGGAGTCAGAGGTGTACCAGGGAGTGTCAGAGGTGTACCAGGGTGTCAGGGGTACGTGGGAGTGGGAAGTGTACCAGGGGTGTCACTGGGTACCTGGGTATGAGAGGTGTACCTAGGAGTGTCAGAGTACCTGGGAGTGTCCGGAGGTGTACCTGGGAGTGTCAGAGGGTGATGTGCCTGGGGTGTCACAAGGTGTACCTGAGAGTGTCTGGGTGTACCTGAGGTGTCTGAGGTGTACCTGAGAGTGTCTGAGGTGTACCTGGGAGTGTCAGACGTGTACCTGGGAGTGTCAACGTGTACCTGGGAGTGTCAGCTGTGTACCTGAGAGTGTTAGAGGTGGTGTACAGGAGTGTCAGTCGTGTACCTGGGACTCTCTGAGGGTGTTCCTGGGAGTGTCTGAGGTGTACCTGGGGTGTCACGGTGTACCTGGGAGTGTCAGAGGTGTACCGGGAGTGTCAGAGTGTGCCTGGGAGTGTCAGAGGTGTACTGGGAGTGTCAGGGTGAACCTGGGGTGTCTGAGGTGTACCTGGGAGTGTCTGAGGTGTACCTGGGAGTGTCAGAGGTTGCACCTGGGAGTGTCTGAGGTGTACACAGGAGTGTCTGGGAGTGTACCTGAGGTGTCGCAGTGTGCCTGGGAGTGTCAGAGGGTACCTGGGAGTGTCAGAGATGTACATGGGAGGTGTCTGAGAGGTAGCGAGGTGTTGAAGTGTACCTGGAGTGTCAGAGGTGTACACGGGTGTGTCAAGAAATGTACCTGGGAGGTGTCTTCAGGGGTACCAGGAGTGTCAGAGAGTGTACACTGAGAGTGTCAGGGGTGTACCTGGGAGTGTCCAGAGGTGTACCTGGGAGTGTCAGAGGTGTCCCAGGGTGCCCAAGTATACCTAGGAGTGTCACAGGTATACCTAGGAGTGACAGTACCTGGGAGTGTCAGAGGTATACCTGGAAGTGTCAGAGGTGTTACCTGGGAGTTGTGCAAGGTGTACCTGGAAGTGTCAGAGGGTGTACTGGAGTGTCAGAGGTATGCATGCCAGGAGGTGTCCAGGGGTGTACCTGGGAGTGTCTGAGGTGTGCCTGGGTGTATCTGAGGGTACCTGGGAGTGTCTAAGGTGTACCTGAGGTGTGTCTGAGGTGTACACAAGAGTGCTGAGGTGTACCTGGGTGTGTCAGCGGTGTACCTGAGAGTGTTAGAGGTGTACCTGGAGTGTCAGTCGTGTACCTGGGAATGTCAGAGGTGTACCTGGGAGTGTCAGAGGTGTACCTGGGAGTGTCAGAGAGGTGTACCAGGAGTGTCACTGGGTACCTGGGAGTGTCAGACGTGTACCTAGGGTGTCAGGGGTGTACCTGGGAGTGTCGGAGGTGTACCTGGGAGTGTCCGAGGTGTACCTGGGAGCGTCAAGGTGTACCTGGAAGTGTCCAGGGGTGTACCTGGGAGTGCTGGAGGTGTACCTGGGATGCAGAGGAATGGCAGGGAGTGTCAGGGGTGTACCTGGGAGTGTCTGAGGTGTACCTGGGAGTGTCAGGGGTGTGCCTGCAGGAGTGTCTGAGATGTACCTGGGAGTGTCTGAGGTATACCTGGGAGTATGAGAGAGGTGTACCTGGGAGAGTCTGAGGTGTACCTGGGAGTGTCAGAGGTGTACCTGAGAGTGTCGGAGGTGTACCTGGGAGTGTCGGAGGTGTACCTGGGAGTGTCAGAGGTGTACCTGGGAGTGTCTGAGGGTACCTGGGAGTGTCTGAGGTGTACCTGAGAGTGTCCAAGGTGTACCTGAGGTGTCTAGGTGTGCCTGAGGTGTCTGAGGTGTACCTGGGAGTGTGGACGTGCCTGGGAGTGTCCATACGTGTACCTGGGAGTGTCAGCTGTGTACCTGAGAGTGTTAGAGGTGTACCGGGAGTGTCAGTCGTGTACCTGGGACTGTCACAGGAGTGCTCCGGAGGTCTGAGGTGTCCGGGAGTGTCACGGTGTACCTGGGAGTGTCAGAGGTGTACCAGGGAGTGTCAGAGGTGTACCTGGGAGTGTCAGGTGCACCTGGGAGTGTCTGAGGTGAACCTGGGAGTGTCTGAGGGTGTACCTGGGAGTGTCTGAGGGTGTGCCTGGAGTGTCGCAGGTGTACCTGGGAGTGTCAGAGGCGTACCTGGGAGTGTCAGAGATGTACATGGGAGTGTCTGAGGTGAACTTGAGGGTGTTGGAAGTGTACCTGGAGGTGTCAGAGGTGTACCTGGGTGTGTCAGAGGTGTACCCGGGAGTGTCTGTGGGGTACCGAGTGTCTGTGAGTGTGCAAGAGTGTCAGGGGTGCACGGGAGTGTCAAGGGGTGTACCTGGGAGTGTCAAGGGTGTACGGGAGTCTGAAGCTTACCTAGGAGTTCTGAGGTATACCTAAGAGTGTCTGAGGTGCACACGAGTGTCAGGGGTATACCTGGAAGTGTCAGAGGTGTTACCTGGAGTGTCTAAGGTGTACCTGGAAGTGTCAGAGGTGTACCTGAAGTGTCAGTGTTGTACCTGGGTGGCCAGAGTATTCCTGGGAGTGTCTGAGGTGTCACCGGGAGTGTCAGAGATGTGACCTAAGAGTGTCAGAGGTGTACCTTGGAGTGTTTGGGGTGACCTGGAAGTGTCAGACACTGGAGTCAGAGGTATACATGGGAGTGTCTGAGGTGTACGAGTGTCTGAGGTGTGCCTGGGGTAGTCTGAGGGTGTACCTGGAAGTGTCTAGGTGTACCTGAGTGTGTCTGAGGTGTACCTGAGAGTGCCTGAGGTGTGCCTGGGTGTGTCTGGCAGTGTACCTGAGAGTGTTAGAGGTGTACCTGGGAGTGTCAGGGTGTACCTGGGAGTGTCAGAGGTGTACCAGGGAGTGTCAAGTAACGTGGGAGTGTCAGAGGTGTACAGGGAGTGTCACTGCAGGTAGGTGTCAGACGTGTACCTAGGAGTGTCAGGGGTGTACCTGGGAGTGTCTGAGGTGTACCTGGGAGTGCTGGAGGTGTACCTGGGAGTGTCTGAGGTGAGGGAGTGTCAGGGGTGGCCCGGGAGTGTCTGAGGTGTACCTGGGAGTGTCTGTGGTGTACATGGGAGTGTTTGAGGTGTACCTGGAGTGTCAGGTGTACCTGGGGTGTCTGAGATGTACCTGGGAGTGTCTGAGGTACCTGGGAGTATGAAAGGTGTACCTGGGAGAGTCTGAGGTGTACCTGGGAGTGTCAAGTGTACACTGGGAGTGTCGGAGGTGTACCTGGGAGGTATGGTACACCGGGAGTGTCAGGGAGGTGTACCTGGGAGTGTCTGAGGTACCTGGGAGTGTCTGAGGTGTACCTGAGAGTGTCTGAGGTACCTGGGAGTGTCTGAGGTGTACCTGAGAGTGTCGGAGGTGTACCTGAGAGTGTCGAGGAGGTGTACCTGGCAGTGTCGGAGGTGTACCTGGGAGTGTCATAGGTGTACCTGGGTTTGTCTGAGGGTGTACCTGGCAGTGTCAAGAGGAGTTCCAGGGAGTGTCAGAGGTGTACATGGGAATGTCAGATACCTGGGAGTGTTTGAGGTGTACCTGGGAGTGTTAGAGGTACCAGGGAGTGCCAGGAACGGGAGTGTGAAAGGTGTACTAGGAGTGTCTGAGGTGTACCAGGAGTGTCAGGGAGTACCTGGGAATGTCAGTGGGTTCCAGGGAGTGTCAGAGGGTAGCTGAGAGTGTCGGAGGTGTACCTGGGAGTGTCAGAGGTGTACCCGGCAGTGTCAGAGGTGTACATGGGAGGTCTGAGGTGTACTTGAGGTGTTGGAAGTGTACCTGGCAGTGTCAGGGGGTGTACCTGGGAGTGTCCAGGGGTGTACCTGGGAGTGTCTGAGGTATACCTGGGAGTATCGGAGGTGTACCTGGGAGTGTCAGGGTGTGCCTGAGAGGTGTCGCATGTGTACCTGGGGTGTCAGAGGTGTGCCTGGCAGTGTTGACAGGTGTGCCTGGGAGTGTCAGATGTGTACCTGGGGTGTGCTGGGTGTACCCTGGAGTGTCTGAGGTGTACCTGGGAGTGTCGGGAGTACCCGAGTGTCCGGGGTGTACCTGGGAGTGTCTGGGGTGTACCTGGGAGTTTCAGGGTGTACCTGGAAGTGTCAGAGGTGTACCTGGGAGTATGAGGTGCAAGTGTCTGAGTGAACCTGGGAGTGTCTGAGGTGGCACTGGGAGTGTCGAGTTGCACCTAGGGTGTCTGAGGTGTACCTGGGAGTGTCTGAGGTGTACCTGAAGTGTCGCAGGTGCCTGGGAGTGTCAGAGGTGTACCTGGGGTGTCAGAGAGGTGTGCATGGGAGTGTGCAAGGTGTACTTGAGGGTGTTGGAAGTGTACCTGGGAGTGTCAGAGGTGTACCTGGGGTCAGAGGTGTACCTGGGGTTCTGTGGGGTACCTGGGAGTGTCTGAGGTGTACCTGAGTGTCAGGGTGTACCTGGGAGTGTCAGGGGTGTACCTGGGAGTGTCAGGGGTGTACCTGGGAGTGTCTGAAGTATAACTAGGGAGTGTCTGAGGTATACCTAGAGAGTGTCAGAGGTGTACCTGAAGTGTCAGGAGGTGTACCTGAAGTGTCAGTGGTGTGACCTGGGAGGTTCTGAGGTGTATCCGGGAGTGTCTGAGGTGTACCTGGAGTGTCAGAGGAGTGCATGGGAGTGTCAGGGGTGTGCCTGGGAGTGTCTCAGGTGTACCTGGGAGTGTCTCATGTACCTGGGAGTGTCTGAGGTGTACCTGAAGTGTCAGAGGTGAAACTGGAGTGTCAGAGGTGTACCTAGGAGTGTCAGATGTACCTAGAGTGTCAGGTGTACCTGGAAGTGTCAGAGGTACATGGGAGTGTCAGGGGGGTACCTGGGAGTGTCAGAGGTACCTGGAGTGTCTGAGGTGTACCTGGGAGTGTCAGAGGTGCACCTGGAGTGTCTGTGGTGTACATGGGAGTGTTTGAGGTGTACCTGGGAGTGTTGTGGTACATGGGAGGTTTGAGGTGTACCTGGAGAGTGTCAGGGGTGTACCTGGGAGTGTCTGAGGTGTACCTGGGGTGTCTGAGGTGTGCCTAGGGAGTGTCTGAGGTGTACGTGGAGTGTCTGAGGTTCAGCTGGGAGTATGTGAGGTACCTGGGAGTGTCAGAGGAGTTCCAGGGAGTGGTCAGAGAGGTACCTGAGAGTGTCGGAGGTGTACCTGGGAGTGCAGAGGTATACCCGGCAGTGTCAGAGGTGTACATGGGAGTGTCTGAGGTGTACTTGAGGGTGTTGGAAGGTGTACCTGGGTGTCAGAGGAGTTCCAGGAGGTCAGAGGTGTACCTGAGTGTCTGAGGTACCTGGGAGTGTCAGAGGTACCTGAGAGTGTCGCAGGTGTACCTGGGAGTGTCGTAGGTACCTGGGAGTGTCAGAGGTGTACATGGAGTGTCTGAGGTACTTGAGGGTGTTGGAAGTGTACCTGGGAGTGTCAGAGGTGTACCTGGTGTGTCTGAGGGTACCTGGGAGTGTCTGAGGTGTACCCTGGGAGTGTCTGAGGGGTACCTGGGAGGTCTGAGGTGTACCTGAGAGTGTCTGAGGGGTACCTGGGAGGTCTGAGGTGTACCTGGGAGTGTCTGAGGTACCTGGCGGTGTGGAGAGGAGTACCTGGGAGTGTCAGAGGTGTACCTGGGAGTGTCTGTGTACCTGGGAGTGTCTGGGGTGTACCTGGGATGTCAGGGGGTACCTGGAGTGTCAGAGGTGTACCTGGGAGGGGGTGTACCTGGGAGTGTCTGAGGTACCTGGGAGTGTCAGAGGTGTACCTGGGAGAGTAAGGGGTGGACCTGGGAGTGTCTGAGGTGTACCTGGGAGTGTCTTGTACCTGGGGAGTGAATGAGGAGGTGACCTTGGAGTGTCTGACGTGTGCCTGGGCGTGTCTGGAGGTTACCTGGGAGGTCAGGGAGTACGTGGGAGTGTTAGAAGTGCCTGGGAGGTCAGTGGAGTACCTGGAGTGTCTGAAGTGTACCTGGGAGTGTCTGAGGTGTACCTGGGAGTGTCAGAGGTGTACCAGGGAATGCCTGAGGTGTACCTGAGAATGTTGGAAGTGTACCTGGGAGTGTCAGAGGTGTACCTGCGAGTGTCAGAGGTGTACCTGGGAGTGTCAGAGGTGTACCTGGGAGTGTCTGAGTTGTAACTGGGAGTATCTGAGGTGTACCTTGAGTGTCTGAGGTGTACCTGGAGGTCTGAGGTACCTGGAGTGTCAGAGGAGTTCCAGGAGTGTCAGAGGTGTACATGGGAATGTCAGGGAGGTACCTGGGAGTGTCTGAGGTGTACCTGGGAGGTGAGGAGGTGTACCTGGGAGGTGGGAGGTGTATCTGGGAGTAGCGGAGGTGTACCTGGGAGTGTCTGAGGTGTACCTCCGGAGCTGTGTACCTGGGAGTGTCAGAGGTGTACCAGGGAGTGTCAGGGGTGTACCTGGAGTGTCGGAGGTGTAATGGGGTGTCTGATGTAGCTGGGAGTGTCAGAGGTGTACCTGGGAGTGTCAGAGGTGTACCTGGGAGTGTCTTAGGTGTACCTGGGAGTGTCAGGTGCACCTGGGAGTGTCTGAGGTGTACCTGGGAGGCAGGTGAGCCTGGGAGTGTCTCAGGTGTGCCTGGGAGCGTCTCACGTGTACCTGGGAGCATCTGAGGTGACTTGGAGTGTCAGAGGTGTACCTGGGAGTGTCAGAGGTTTACCTGGAGTGTCTGGGGTATTCCTGGCAGTGTCTGAGGTACCTAGGAGGTTGGAGATGTACCTGGGAGGTGACAGGTGCCTGGGAGTGTAGCTGTGTGAACGTGGGAGTGTCAGAGGGTGCACCTGGAGTGTCAGAGGTGTACCTGGGAGTGTCGGAGGTACCTGTCGAGGTGTACCTGGGAGTGTCAGAGGTACATGGAGTGTCTGAGGTGTGCCTGGGAGGCCCAGCCAGGAGTGTCAGGAGCACGTGGGAGTGTCAGAGGTGTACCCAGGAGTGTCACTGGAGTACCTGGGAGTGTCAGAGGTGCACGAGGGAGTGGCGCAGGGGTGTACCTGGGAGTGTCTGAGGTGTACCTGGGAGTGTCGGAGTTGTACTGAGTGTCTGAGGTGTACCTGGGAGTGTCTGAGGTACCTGGGTGTG
This sequence comes from Homarus americanus, assembly GCF_018991925.1. NCBI lineage: Eukaryota > Metazoa > Arthropoda > Malacostraca > Decapoda > Nephropidae > Homarus > Homarus americanus. The sequence continues at coordinate 10,811 of NW_024734420.1, read as the reverse complement.
TCTGAGGGTACCTGGGAGTGTCTGAGGAGTACATGGGAGCAAGTCAGTACCTGGGAGTGTCTCACGTGTAGCTGGGAGTGTCTGAGGTGTACCTGGGAGTGTCTCACGTACCTGGGAGTGTCAGAGGTGTGGCCTAAGAGGTCAGAGGTACCTGGGAGTGTCAGAGGTACCTGGGAGAGAGGGTGTACCTGAGAGTGTCTCACGGCTGGGAGGTCAGGGGAGTCCTGGGAGTGTCAGGGGTGTGCCCTGGAGTGTCAGAGTGTGCACTGGGAGAGTAAGGGGTGTACCTGGGAGTGTCTGAGGAGTACCTGGGAGTGTCAGAGGTGTACCTGGAGTGTCTTAGGTGTGCCTGGGAGTGTCTCAGGAGTACCTGGGAGTGTTAGGGGGTGTACCTGGGAGTGTCTCAGGTGTTCCTGGGAGTGTGTGGCTGGGAGTGTCTGAGGTGTACCTGGGAGTGTCTCACGTGTGCCTGGGAGTGTCTCCACGTGTACCGGGAGTGTCAGGGAGAGCATGTGGGAGTGTTAGAGGTACCAGGAGTGTCAGTGGAGTACCTGGGAGTGTTTGAAGTGTACCTTGGAGTGTCAGGGGTGTACCTGGGAGTGTCGGAGGTATTCCTGGGAGTATCAGAGGTGTACCTGGGAGGTCTGAGGTGTAACCGGGAGGTCAGAGGTATACCTGAGAGTGTCGGAGGTGTACCTGAGAGTGTTGAAGTGCACCTGGGAGTGTCAGAGGTGTACCAGGAGTGTCAGAGGTGTACCTGGGAGTGTCTGAGGTACCTGGGAGTGTCTGAGGTACCTGGGATTGTCAGAGGTATTCCTGGGAGCATCAGAGGTGTACCTGGGAGTGGAGGATCCTGGGAGTATCAGAGGTGTACCTGGGAGTGTCGGAGGTACCTGGGATTGCCAGAGGTGTACCTGGGAGCTCAGAGGTGTACCTGAGAGTGTCTGGGTATACCTGGGAGTGTTTGAGGTACCTGGGGTGTGAGAGTAACCTGGGAGTGTCAGGGGTGTACATTAGGGTGTGAGGTGTACCCGGAGTGACAGCTGCACCTGGGAGTGTCTGAGGTGTACCTGGGAGTGTCTGAGGTACCTGGGTGTGTCTGAGGTGTACCTGGGAGGTCTGAGGAGTCTTGAGTGTCAGGGTGTGGCCTGGGAGTGTCAGGTGTACCTGGGAGTGTCTCACGTGTAGCTGGAGTGTCTGAGGTACCTGGGAGTGTCTCACGTACCTGGGAGTGTCAGAGGTGTACCTGGGAGGTCAGACGGCACCTGGGAGTCAGACGTACCGGGAGTGTCAGGGGCCAGGTACCTGAGAGTGTTAGAGTTGTACCTGGGAGTGTCAGGTACCTGGGAGCGAGGTACCAGGAGATGTCAGGGGGAGCATGGGAGTGCTCAGAGGTACCCAGGGAGGTCAGGAGGAGGCACATGGGAGTGTCAGAGGTACCTAGGGAGTGTCAGGGGTGTACCTGGGAGTGTCGGAGGTACCTTGGAGTGTCTGAGGTGTGCCTGGGAGCGTCAGAGGTGTACCTTGAGTGTCAGAGGTGTACCTGGGAGTGTCTGGAGGTGTGCCTGGGAGGTCAGGGGTTTACCTGGGAGGTCTGAGGCACCTGGGAGTGTTCGAAGTGTACCTGGGAGTGTCTGAGGTGTACCTGGGAGTTTCTGAGGTACCTGGGTGTCTGAGGGATGCCTGGAGTGTCAGGTGTACCTGGAAGTGTCTCAGGTGGCACTGGGAGCGTCTCACGTGTACCTGGGAGCATCTGAGGTGTACTTGGGAGTGTCAGAGGTGTACCTGGGAGTATCAGAGGTTTACCTGGAGTGTCTGGGGTATTCCTGGCAGGCCAGCAGGCCTAGGAGTGTCAGAGGTGTTCCTGGGAGTGTCTGGGAGTACCAGGAGTGTCTGAGGTGTACCTAGGAGTGTTGGAGATGTACCTGGGAGTGTGACAGGTGGTACCTGGGAGGTCAGCTGCACGGGAGGCCAGAGGTGTACCTGGGAGGTCAGAGGCCTGTCGGGGGTACCTGATGTCAGGGGTGTACCTGGGAGTGTCAGAGGTACTGGGAGAGGGCGGGTGCACCTGGAGTGTCTGAGGTGTACCTGGGAGGTCAGAGGTGTACCTGGGAGAGCAGTGTACCTGGGAGTGTCTGAGGTGTACCTGGAGTGTCTTATGTGCACTGGAGGTCAGAGGTACCTGGGAGAGTAAGGGGTGTACCTGGGAGTGTCTGAGGTGCACCTGGGAGTGTCTTAAGTGCACCTGGGAGTGACAATGAGGCACCTTGAGTGCCTGAGGTACCTGGAGAATGTCGGAGGTATACCTGGGAGTGTTTGAGGTGTACCAGGAGTGTCAGAGGTACCTGGGAGTGTCTGGGGGTGTACCTGGGAGGTCTGAGGCGTGCACCTGGGAATGTTCGAGGCACCTGAGGAGTGTCGGAGGTACCTGGGAGCTTGAGGTGCACCAGGGAGTGTCAGAGGCACTGGAGTGTCTGGGGTGTACCTGGGAGTGTCTGAGGTACCTGAGTGTCGGAGGTACCTGGGAGTTTGAGGTGTACCAGAGTGTCAGAGGTACCTGGGATATCATAGGTGTGCCTGGGAGTGTCTGAGGAGCCTGGGAGCATCAGAGGCACCTGGGAGTGCCTGAGGTGTACCTGGGAGTGTCCCATGTACCTGGGAGGTCAGCTGTGTGCGGGAGTGTCAGGAGGTGCACCTGGGAGGTCAGAGGTGTACCTGGGAGGTCGGAGGTGTGCCCCAGTGTCGGAGGTTCACCTGGGAGGTCAGAGGTGGCACCTGGAGTGTCAGGAGGCACCTGGGAGTGTCTGAGGTGTACCTGGAGAATGTCTGAGGTGCACTGAGAGTGTCGGAGCAGGCACCTGGGAGTGTCTGAGGTGTACCTGGGAGTGTATGGGGGCACTGGGAGGTCCGAGGTGTACCTGGGAAAGCTCAGTACCTGGGAGTGTCTGAGGCAATACCTGGAGAGTCAGGGGTGTACCTGGGAGCAGTCTGAGGTGTACCTGGGAGTGAGAGAGGAGCACCTGGGGAGTGTCAGAGGCACCTGGGAGTGCCAGGAGGTACCTGGGAGTGTCAGAGGTGTACCTGGGAGAGTCAGGATGCACCTGGGAGGCAGGAGGTGCACCTGGGAGTGTCTGAGGTGTACCTGGGGAGTGAATGAGGAGCACCTGGGAGGTCTGAGGCACCTGGGTTTGTGAGAGAGCACCTGGGAGTGCAGGAGGAGAGCACCTGGAGGTCAGAGGTACCTGGGAGTGCTGGGGGTACCTGGGAGGTCAGGGGTGTACCTGGGAGGCGTGAGATGTACCTGGGAGAGTCAGGGGTGTACCAGGGAGGTCTGGAGGTGTACCTGGGAGTGTCTGAGGAGTACCTGGGAGGCCAGGTGTACCTGGGTGTGTCAGGGGTACCTGGGAGTGTCTCAGGTGTAGCTGGGAGGTTGGAGGTGTACCTGGGAGGCAGAGGTGCACCTGGGAGAAGCCGAGGCACGGAGTGTCGGAGGTACCTGGGAGTGTCAGAGGTGTACCTGGAGAGCCAGGTGTACCTGAGTGTCAGAGGCACCTGGGACTGTCTGTGTACATGGGGAGGTTCGAGAACCTGGGAGTGTCTGAGGTGTACCTGGGTGTCTGAGGTACCTGGAGTGTCTGAGGAGTACCTGGGTGTGTCTAGGCACCTGGGAGTGTCAGGTTGTACCTGGAGTGTCTCACGTGTAGCTGGAGTGTCTGAGGGTGAACCTGGGAGGTCCCACGTGCACCTGGGAGTGCAGCTGTGTACTGGGAGTGTCAGAGGTGTACCTGGGAGTGTCGGAGGTACCTGAGTGTCGGAGGTGGACCTGAGAGTGTCGGAGGTCTACCTGGGAGGTCAGAGGTGTACCTTGAGTCAGGGGTGTACCTGGGAGGCCGAGGTGTACCGAGAATGTCTGAGGTGTACCTGAGAGTGTCGGAGGTACCTGGGAGTGTCTGAGGTGTACCCAGGGAGTGTAAGGGTGCCTGGGAGGCCTGAGGTGCACCTGGGAGAGTCAGGTGTACCTGGGAATGTCTGAGAGCACCTGGGGTGTGAGAGGAGCACTGGGAGTCTCAGAGGCCTGGGAGTGTCTGGCACCTGGGAGGTCTGGGGTACCTGGGGGTAGAGAGGGCATTCAGAGTGTCAGAGGGTACCTGGGAGTGTCTGGGGCACCTGGGAGTGTCAGGTGTACCTGGGAGGTCAGAGGTGTACTTGGAGTCAGGGGGTGTACCTGGGAGTGTCTACAGGTGTTCCTGGGAGTGTCTCACGTGTACCTGGGCGTGCCTGAGGTACCTGGGATTGTCTGAGGTGTACCTGGGAGTGAATGAGGTGCACCTGGGAGAGTCTGAGGAGCACCTGGGAGTGTCAGAGGTGCACCCAGAAGTCAGGAGTGGGAGTTTCTGAGAACACCTTGAGTGGGTCAGGGGTGTACCTGGGAGTGTCGGAGGTATTACTGGGAGTATCAGAGGTGTACCTGGGAGTGTCTGGAGGGGCACACTGGAAGTGTCAAGATAAACCTGAGTGTGTCGGAGGTGCACCCGGAGTGTCAGAGGTGTACCCGGAGTGCCAGAGGTGTACCTGGGAGTGTCTGGGGTGTACCCAAGGGTGTTGGAAGTGTACCTGGAGGCCAGGAGGTGCACCTGCGAGTGTCAGAGGTGTACCTGGTAGTGTCAGAGGTGTACCTGGTGTCTGAGGGCACCTGGGAGTGGCTGAGGCATGCCTGAGAGTGTCGCAGGTGTACCTGGCAGTGTCAGGAGTGGTGCCTGGGAGTGTCAGAGGTACCTGGGAGTGTCTGGGGTGTACCTGGGAGTGTCTGAGGTGTACCTGGGAATGTCAGGGGAGTACCTGGGAGTGTCTGGGTGTACCTGGGAGTTTCAGGGTGGTACCTGGGAGGTCTGAGGTGTACCTGGGAGGTTTGAGGTACCTGGGAGGTCAGAGGAACCTGCAGCAGCCAGTGCACCAAGAGAGTGTCTGAGGCTGTACCTCAGGGTGTTGGAAGTACCTGGGAGAGTCAGAGGTGTACCTGCGGTGTCAGGAGGTACCCTGGGAGTGTCAGAGGTACCTGGTAGTCTGCAGGGGCACCTGGGAGTGGCTGGGGGTACCTGAGAGCGTCAGGGGAGCACCTGGGAGTGTCTGGGGTGTACCTGGGAGTGTCTGGGGTAACCGGGTGTGTCTGGGGTGTGTACCTGGGAGTTTCAGGGGTGTGCCTGGAGTGTCTGAGGTGTACCTAGGAGTGTCTGAGTTGTACCTGGGGAGTATCTGAGGTGTACCTGGAGTGTCTGAGGGTACCTGGGAGAGTCAGAGGTGCACCTGGGAGGTCTGAGTTGTACCTGGAGGTCTGGAGGTGTACCTGGGAGGTCTGAGGTACCTGGGAGAGGAGGGGTGTACCTGGGAGTGTCTGAGGTGTACCTGGGGTGTGGAGAGGAGTACCAGGGAGGTCAGAGGTGTACCTGGGAGTGTCTGGGGTGACTGGGAGCATGGGTGTACCTGGGAGTGTCAGAGGTGGACCTAGAGTCAGGGGTGTACCTGGGAGTGAATGAGGTGTACATGGGAGTGTCTGAGTACCTGGGAGTGTCAGGGGTGTACCTGGGAGTGTCTCAGGTGTTCCTGGGAGTGTCTCACGTGTACCTGGGCGAGTCTGAGGTGCACCTGGAGTGTCAGAGGAGTACCTGGGAGTGTCAGAAGTGCAATTTGGGAGTGTCAGGGGTGTACCTGGGAGTGTCGAGGTATACCTGGGAGTATCAGGAGGAACCAGGGAGTGTCAGAGGTGTACCTGGGAGGTCAGATGTACCTGGGAGTGTCAGGAGTGGCCTGGGAGTGTCAGGAGGTACCTGGGAGTGTCAGGAGGTACCTGGGAGTGTCAGAGGAGTACCTGGGAGTGTCAGAGGTGTACCTGGGAGTGTCAGACGTGGTACCTGGGAGTGTCAGAGGTGCACCTGGGAGTGTCTGAGGTACCTGGGAGTGTCAGACGTAACCTGGGAGTGTCAGAGGTGTACCTGGGAGTGTCAGACGTGTACCTGGGAGTGTCAGAGGTACCTGAGGAGTGTCGAGGTGTACCTGGGAGGTCTGAAGGTGTACCTGAGAGTGTTCAAGGTGTACCTGGGAGTGTCTGAGGTGTACCTATGCCATGTGTACCTGGGAGTGCTAAGGTGTACCTGGGAGTGTCTGAGGTGTACCTGGGAGTGTCTGAGGTTGCACCTGGAGAGTGTCCTGAGGTGTACCTGGAGTGCCAGAGGTGTACCTGGGAGTGTCAGACGTACCTGGGAGAGTCAGATGTACCTGGGAGTGGCTGTACCTGGAGAGTGTTAGAGGTGCACCTGGGAGTGTCAGGTGTACCTGGGACTGTCTGAGGTGTTCCTGGGAGTGTCTGAGGTGTACCTGGGAGGTCAGGGTGTACCTGGGAGGTCAGAGGTGTACCAGGAGTGTCACTGAGTACCTGGGAGTGTCAGAGGTGTACCTAGGGAGTGTCAGGGGTGTACCTGGGAGTGTCAGACGTGTACCTGGGAGTGTCGGACGTACCTGGGAGTGTCAGACGTGGCCTGGGAGTGCTCAGACGTACCTGGGAGTGTCAGAGGTACCTGGGACTGTCTGAGGTGTACCTGGGAGTGTCTGAGGTGTACCTGGGAGTGTCAGGTGTACCTGGGAGTGTCTGATGTACCTGGGAGGTTGGGGAGGTGCACCTGGGAGAACTGTACCTGGGAGGTCAGAGGTGTAACCTGGGAGTGTCTGAGGTGTACCTGAGAATGTCAGAGGTGTACCTGAGTGTCGGAGGTGTACCTGGGAGTGTCGGAGATACCCGAGGGTGACAGGTGCACCTGGGAGGTTGGAGGCCAGGCACTGGGAGTGTCAGGAGGTGTACCTGGGAGGTCAGAGGTGTACCTGGGAGGTCGGAGGTGTACCTGAGAGTGTCAGAGGATCACCTGGGAGAATCAGGGGTGTACCTGGGAGTGTCAGGGGTGTACCTGGGAGTGTCTGAGGTGTACCTGAGAATGTCTGAGGTGTACCTGAGTGTCGGAGGTGTACCTGGGAGGTCTGAGGTACCAGGAGGTCAGAGGTGTACCTGAGTGTCGATGGTGTACCTGGGATTGACAGAGGTGTACCTGGGAGGCCCATCTGGGAGTGTCTGGAGGTGTACCTGGCGGTGTGAGAGGAGTACCTGGGAGGTCAGGGGTGTGCTAGCACAGAGTGTGTACCTGGGAGTCAGGTGTACCTGGGAGTGAAGGTACCTGGGAGTGTCTGAGGAGAATCAGAGGGTACCTGGGAGAGTCTCAGGTGTTCCTGGGAGTGTCTCACGTGCACCTGGGCGTGTCTGAGGTACCCTGGGAGTGTCAGAGGAGCACGGGAGAAAACACAGGAAGTGTCAGGAGTACCTGGGAGTGTCAGAAGTGTACCTGGAGGTCAGGTGTACCTGGGAGTGTCGCAGGTGTACCTGGGAGTGTCTCACGTGTACCTGGGAGCATCAGAGGTACCTGGGAGTGTCTGAGGTGTACCCGGGAGTGTCAGAGGTATACCTGAGAGGTCTGAGTTGTACCTGGGAGTGTCAGAGGTACAGGGGAGGCCAGAGGTACCTGCGAGTGTCAGAGGTACCTGGGAGGTCAGAGGTGTACCTGGGAGTGTCTGAGGGCACTGGGAGTGCCTGAGGGCACCTGGGAGTGTCTGAGGCACCTGGAGGTTAGGGGGCACCTGGGACTGTCTGGGATACCTGGGAGTGCCTGGGGTGTACCTGGGAGCTTCAGGTGTACCTGGGAGGTCTGAGGTGTACCTGGGAGGTCTTAGGTGTACCTGGGAGTGAATGAGGTGTACCTGGGAGTGTCTCAGGAGAACCTGGGAGTGTTAGGGGTGTACCTGGGACAGTCCTCAGGTGTTCCTGGGAGTGTCTCACGTACCTGGGCGTGTCTGAGGTGTACCTGGGAGGTCAGGGAGTACGGGAGCAAGCCGAGGTGTACCAGGAGTGTCCCTGAGTACCTGGGAGTGTCAGAGGTGTACCAGGAGGTCCCTGAGCACCTGGGAGGTCAGAGGTGTACCTAGAGTGTCAGAGGTGTACCTAGGAGTGTCGGAGGCATACCTGGGAGTGTCAGAGGTGTACCTGGAAGTGTCTGAGGTGTACCTGGGAGTGTTGGAGGTGCAACTGGGAGTGTCAGAGGTGTACCTGGGAGTGTCTGAGGTGTACCTGGCAGTGTCAGAGGTGTACCTGAGAGTGACAGCGGTGTACCTGGGAGTGTCTGAGGTGTACCTGGGAGTGTGAGGTGCACCTGGTGTGTCTGAGGTGCACCTGGGAGGTTCGAGGAGTACCTGGGAGGTCAGGTACCTGGGAGTGTCTGGGATGTACCTGGGAGTGCCTGGGTACCTGGGAGGTCTGGGGTGTACCTGGAGTGTCTGAGGTACCTGGCGGTGTGAGAGGAGTACCTGGAGTGTCAGAGGTGTACCTGGGAGGTCAGGGGTGTACCTGGGAGTGTATGGGTGTACCTGGGAGTGCCTGAGGTGTAACCGGGAGTGTCAGAGGTATACCTGAGAGTGTCGAGGTGTACCTGAGAGTGTTGCAAGTACCTGGGAGGAGGTGTACCTGCGAGTGTCAGGTGGACCTGGGAGTGTCTGAGGTGTACCTGGGAGTGTCTTAGGTGTACCTGGGAGTGAATGAGGTGTACCTGGGAGTGTTCCCAGGAGAACCTGGGAGTTAGGGGTGCACCTGGAGGTCTCAGATGTTCCTTGGAGTGTCTCAATGCGTACCTGGGCGTGTCTGAGGTTACCTGGGAGTGTCAGGGGAGCATGTGGGAGTGTCAGAGGTGTACCAGGAGTGTCCCTGAGTACCTGGAGTGTCGGAGGTGTACCCAGGAGTGTCAGGGGTGCACCTGGGAGAGTCGGAGGTATACCTGGGAGGTCAGAGGTGTACCTGGAAGTGTCTGAGGTGTACCTGGGAGTGCTGAGGTGAACTGGGAGGCCAGAGGTGGTACCTGAGTGTCTGAGGCCTGGCAGTGTCAGAGGTGTACCTGGAGAGTGACAGCGCGGTACCTGGGAGTGTCCGAGGGTACCTGGGAGGTCTGAGGTGTACCTGGGTGTGTCTGAGGTGTACCTGGAGTGTCTTGAGGAGCACCTGGGAGGTCAGGGGTGTACCTGGGAGTGTCTGAGGTGCACCTGGAGTGTCAGAGCACCGGACTGTCTGGGATGCACCTGGAGTGCCTGGGTGTACCTGGGAGTGTCTGGGGTGTACCTGGGAGTGTCTGAGGTACCTGGCGGTGTGAGAGGAGCACCTGGGAGTGTCAGAGGTGTACCTGGGAGGTCAGGGGTACCTGGGAGTGTAATGGGTGTACCTGGGAGTGCCTGAGGTAACCGGGAGGTCAGAGGCATACCTGAGAGTGTCGGAGGTGTACCTGAGAGTGTTGCAAGTGTACCTGGGAGTGTCAGAGGTGTACCCAGGAGTCAGAGGTGGACCTGAGTGTCTGAGGTGTACCTAGGAGTGACTGAGGTGTACCTGGATTGTCAGCGGTACTCTGAGCATCAGAGGTGCCTGGGAGTGTCAGAGGTGAATCCTGGGAGCATCAGAGGTGTACCTGGGAGTGTCGGAGGTGTACCTGGGATTACTGTCAGAGGTGTACCTGGGAGCGTCAGAGGTGTACCTGAGAGTGTCTGGGGTGTACCTGGGAGGTTCTGAGGTGTACCTGGGGGGTGTGAGAGTAGTACGTGGGAGTGTGAGAGGTGCAACCTAAGAGTGTCTGAGGCGTACTGGGAGGTCAGGGGTACCTGGGTGTCAGAGGTGTACCTGGAGTGACACGTGCACCTGGGAGTGTCTGAGGTGTACCTGGGAGTGTCCGAGGTACCTGGGTGTGTCTGAGGTGTAACTGGAGTGTCTGAGGAGTACCTGGGAGTCTCAGGTGTACTCAGAGTGCAGGGGTGCACCTGGAGTGCTACGTGTAGCTGGGAGTGTCCGAGGCATGCACTGGGAGTGTCTCACGTACCTGGGAGTGTCAGACACCTGGGAGTGTCAGACGTACCCGGGAGGCCAGACGTACCGGGGAGTGTAAGTTGTGTACCTGAGTGTTAGAGGCTTGCACCTGGAGTGCTGGGTCGTGTACCTGGGACTGTCTGGAGGTGTTCCTTGGAGTGTCTGAGGTGTACCTGGGAGTGTCAGGGTGTACCTGGAGTGTCAGGAGGTGTACCAGGAGTGTCAGGGAGGGAGTGTCGGGAGGTACCAGGAGTGTCAGGAGAGTACGTGGGAGTGTCAGAGGTGTACCCAGGGAGTGTCAGGTGTACCTGGGAGTGTCGGAGGTGTACCTTGGAGTGTCTGAGGTGTACCTGGAAACAGAGGTGTACCTGAAGTGTCAGAGGTACTCTGGGAGTCTGAGGTGTACCTGGGAGTGTCAGGGTGTACCTGGGAGGTCTGAGGCACCTGGAGGTCTGAGGTGCACCTGGGAGTGTCTGAGGTGCACCTGGGAGTGTCTGAGGTACCTGGGAGTGTCTGAGGGCACCCAGAGCAAGTCAGGGGTGTACCTGGAGGCAAACCAGGTGTACCTGGGAGGCCTCGGCCGTGTACCTGGGGAGCATCTGAGGTGTACTTGGAGGTCAGAGGTGTACCTGGGAGGTCAGAGGTTTACCTGTGGGTATTCCTGGCAGTGTCAGCAGTGTACCCCGGGAGTGCTTGGGGAGGTGTTCCTGGGAGTGTCCGTGCAACAGGAGTGTCTGAGGTGTACCCAGGAGGTGCTGGAGATGTACCTGGGAGGTGACAGGTGCACCTGGAGTGTCAGCTGTGTACGTGGGAGTGTCAGAGGTGTACCTGAGCAGTTGTAGAGGTGTAGCAATACGCAACTGAACGAAGCACATCA
>NW_024734419.1:0-30640 GCF_018991925.1 Homarus americanus | reverse complement strand
GTGTGGGAGGGCCAGGTGTGTGTGGGAGGGGCAGGTGTGTGTGGGGGGCAGGCGGGGGAGGGGCAGGCGTGTGGGAGGGGGCAGGTTTGTGTGTGGGAGGGGCAGGTGTGTGTGGGAGGGCGTGGGGGGGTAGGTGTGTGTGGGAGGCGTGTGGGGAGCAGAGTATGGGGGCCAGATGTGTATGGGGCCAGATGTGTATAGACCAGATGTGTATGGGGGGCCAGATGGGGGCAGATGTGTATGGGGCAGATGTGTATGGGGGAGGCAGGTGTATGGGGAGGGCAGGTGTTGGGGAGGCAGGTGTGATGTTGGGGGAGGCAGGTGTGTTGGGGAGGCAGGTGTTGGGGGAGGCAGTGTGATGTTGGGGAGGCAGGTGTGTTGGGGAGGCAGGTGTGTTGGGGAGGCAGGGCAGGTGTGTTTGGGGAGGCAGGTGTGTTGGGGGGTAGGTGTGTGTGTGTGTGTGTGTGTGTGTGTGTGTGTGTGTGTCTAAAACTAAGGAAATGAACAATAATTTACGTGTGGTATAAATAGCCAAATAATCCCATTTTGTTCTAGGAGGAAAAATGTCTCAGTTAGGAACCTTTGGTGAATACAGAAGACAAATCATCTATTGAAAAAATGTGAAAGGAGTCTAAGTGCATAAGATGATTAGTAATGAAGAGCAGTCAATTTAGAGAGAGAGAGAGAGAGAGAGAGAGAGAGAGAGAGAGAGAGAGAGAGGGGATGGATACATTTTCTAATTCCTTTTCTCTTCTCCTACATTTTCTCTTCTCCTTTCACTTTAGTTTCTCCCCTCCCCCTCTCATCTCCTCGCATCCTTTCTTGTCTTTCACACTGTATTCCTTCCCATGACTCTCCCTCTCTATATCAGCCTCTTTCTTCTCTCCCTCTTCTCTCAATCTCTTTTTTCCCTGATTACCTCCTTCCTTCCTTCTCTACCTCCTTTCCTCTCCTCTCAAGTACGTCATTTATTTCCAACACCAGCAATGTTTCTTCAATTCTCCGTCCCAGTGAGTCAATGTAGCATAAAGGTAAAGTTTTAAGCTTAGAAGCGAGATAAGTGGGAATCCTTAAGTGGTGGTAAATCACTTCACTTTTCCGCGACAAATTTGTTCATGGTTACTTCTGGGTACAATTTGTTCTTGGGTTACTTCTCCACAGTACACTTGCTAAACCCATTTTTCTCCCTGATTATTCCCCATAACAATTTACTCCCCAGCCACCTCCCCCAAAGCACCATTCTCCCCAGTTACTGTTCAACTAACTCCCCAAAATAATTAATAACCCCACCACACTTCCCCAGTTCCCTCCCCATCCAACTTAAACTCCTTACTATATAGCTAAACTCCCAGTCACTCCCCAACTAACTCCCCCAGTACGGCAAACATCCCCACCTCACTCCCACATTTCGCTCCCCACCCAGGATACACTCCCCAATACACAGCAGCCACTCCCCCCAGTTCCCTCCCCACCTAGATTAAACTCCCTAGGGTAGGTTTAGGCAGCACCCCACACGGTCGCTGCTACAGGGCTTCACTAATACGGGACTAAACGGTAAGCTCCGAGTCTTCCCTCAAGTGCTCTGTAACTGAGGTGAACACGGCGGAACGTGACTGACAGCCCAGGGAGGTGATTGGTGTACTGCGTTGGCGAGAACTGATTGTGATTGGTGAGTTGGTAATAAAACAACGTGGATTGGTGATTGTGGGAGGTGATTGGTAGATGGATAAAAGATGTGGATATTTAGGTTGAATAGATGAAGATTGTGTACATGAACAAACAAATATTCAAGACACGATAGATATACATATGTGCACATGTTAAGTTACACACACACACACACACACACACACACACACACACACACACACACACACACACACACACACACACACATCATACACACACACACACACACACACACACACACAGGTAATGAAACACTGTGGAGTTTTGTTTGATGCTCGAATGAAAAACAGACTCGCTTGTCAACGTCAAGAGCCAGCCAGTCACAGTCACTAGGCCAGCCAATCAAGCACCTAACAGGTCAGGCCAGTCACCCCCCCCCCACTCAGCCACAGCTTGCTACCCCTCCCAGTTAGCTATTTAACCAGCCCCCCCACACTCAGCCAGGCCCCACCCATACAGTACCCCACACTCAGCCAGCCAGCTTGTCAATGCTGCACCGCTCGCTAATACTGCTGAGGCACACCTGAATTACCGCAGTTAACACCTAGAATGCTGAAACGTCCCTCCACACACCCCGTCTCTCTCTCTCTCTCTCTTTCTCATTTTCACTCACATTTCTCATTTTCTTTCTTATCTTGTTCTCTCTTTAGCTCTTTTCCTCTTGCCTCCTCCTCTCTTCAGGCAATAGCACCTACATAACCCCCACCACACTAATTACATCACGCTGATTGCCACAAACACCTGACTGAGGCAGATGAGACAGGGTAGCTCAAGGGATCAACGCATCGCTACACTACCAAATCCTTTCTCAAAGAATCGTAGCGTAATTTTTCCCCTTAACTGTGGACAGCAGATTAGAATCACAATCGAGTCTTGGACCAATTTCGTCGCCCTATTTGAACATTTATCTTTGTGGTCAGTTTAGTTATCTTTGTGTCGTAGTTTAGTTATCTTTGTGTCGTAGTTTAGTTATCTTTGTGTCGTAGTTTAGTTATCTTTGTGTCGTAGTTTAGCGTTATCTTTGTGTCGTAGTTTAGTTATCTTTGTGTCGTAGTTTAGTTATCTTTGTGTAGCAGTTTAGTTATCTTGTGTCGTAGTTTTCAGTTATCTTTGTGTCGTAGTTTAGTTTAATTTTGTGTCGTAGTTTAGTTATCTTTGTGTCGTAGTTTAGTTATCTTTGTGTCGTAGTTTAGTTATCTTTGTGTCGTAGTTTAATCTTTGTGTCGTAGTTTAGTTATCTTTGTGTCGTAGTTTAGTTATCTTTGTGTCGTAGTTTAGTTATCTTTGTGTCGTAATTTAGTTATCTTTGTGTCGTAGTTTAGTTATCTTTGTGTCGTAGTTTAGTTATCTTTGTGTCGTAGTTTAGTTATCTTTGTGTCGTAATTTAGTTATCTTTGTGTCGTAGTTTAGTTATCTTTGTGTCGTAATTTAGTTATCTTTTGTGTCGTAATTTAGTTATCTTTGTGTCGCAATTTAGTTATCTTTGGGCCGTAGTTTAGTTATCTTGTGTCGTAGTTTAGTTATCTTTGTGTCGTAGTTTAGTTATCTTTGTGTCGTAGTTTAGTTATCTTTGTGTCGTAGTTTAGTTATCTTTGTGTCGTAGTTTAGTTATCTTTGTGTCGTAGTTTAATCTTTTTGTGTCGTAGTTTACATGAAATAATTGGATAATTATTTTAGGGCTAAAGTAACAACATCCACAGAGTCTCGGACCGATTTTTACGACATTTTCATATTTGGATAATCTTAGATACAGTGGGATGTTGACGCCGATAAATAAGTGGACACCGGTAAGCTTATGTGACCACGAATAAGCTTATGTGGCCATCGATAAGCTTATGTGGCCACCGATAAGCTTACATGACCAGTTCTGCTGTGTAACCTAATTAATGTATTTGGACCGACTCGTAAACCAATAGCAACACACACACACACACACACACACACACACACACACACACATATATATATATTAGGGTTAGGTTAGGTTAATTAAGTGAAAAAAGCAAGGGTGCCTAATCTTCAGGTGATCTTTATATTATGCCCTGTTATCTTGGGTGGTGACATAAAGCGGTGAATTAGTCCATTTGTTAGTTAGTTCATGAGTGTCAACTAAAGCGTTAATGTGTAGAGTAAACTAGTTATGTGTGTTTCCCAATATTCAAGGTTTAATTTGTGTATATCAAAACTCTAAGTAAAAACACGAATAAAAACTAAATTGTCACCTGAATTTAACGAAGATACTTTTATAAAAAATACCATCACAACTTTTATTAAATAACACCAAGAATAAAACTTTTGTTCTCAGTGAAAAAAATAAATAAATAAAAAATTACTAGTCTGGAGTGGCATTGTAACAAGAGTGTAAAATTCTTCATCAGAGTTTTCAAGTGTTGTTTGAAAATGTATAACAGAGAGAGAGAGAGAGAGAGAGAGAGAGAGAGAGAGAGAGAGAGAGAGAGAGAGAGAGAGAGAGAGAGAGAGAGAGAGAGAGAGAGAGAGAGAGAGAGAGAGAGAGAGAGAGAGAGAGAGAGAGAGAGAGACTTGCTCTTCAACTTTCTCTCTCTCTGTGTGTGTGTGTGTGTGTGTGTGTGTGTGTGTGTGTGTGTGTGTGTGTGTGTGTGTGTGTGTGTGTGGGCCAGAAACATACTCGTTACAGACCTAGAGCGAAGCCGTCCTTGGTCCACTGGGCGTTGCCTTGTTGGTTCTCCACCACACACTTGAGGAAGACATCGTCACCGGCCCGCACCTGCACGTTCTCTGGCCGCACCTGGAACACCTGCACCTGCCCCACCACACCTGCAACACAAACACACCTGACTTAGTGACACCTGCGAGTACCTGTTGAAGCAAACACCTGTGGGATTTACAAACATTAGTGACACGTGTTGAGGTACAGTACACCTGTTGACGGAGTACAGTATGGTACAATGAGTGAACTCTGGTGGAGAGAAACACCTGCACTCCTCGGTAGCACAGAGGTTAGTTCTTGACACCTGTGACTGAATCATAAATGGAATAATCAGAATCACACTGCAATAGTCAGGTTAATTAGTTACACCAGCGTTAGACTGCCTTTGTTACATCTGTAGGTCTCCCAGTATATCTGCATAATGAAACACCTGTAGCCCCAGAACCTTACATTCAGTACAAAGGTCAATAAGTGAAGGTTGGCAAGAAATACGACTTTTCTTGAGTTGCTGACGCGTTTGTATAATTAGGTGACAGCTGTAACAAGCAGGTGTATCCGACACCTGTCTCAGAGGGAAGGATGAGGCAGGTGTGTGTGTGTGTGTGTGTGTGTGTGTGTGTGTGTGTGTGTGTGTGTGTGTGTGCGTGTACGTTTATGAAAATGTGTGTTGCGTATACGTTTTAGAAAGCGTGTGAGTGTAATACGCATTTCACACACACACACCTATTCACCACCACCACCACCACCTCCCTTCATAAATCCCCTTCGTCTCACTACCACTCTAAGATCTCCTAACGAAGGCGAGTGACACAGGACCCAGGTTGAAGGTTCTCTCGTTGTTCACTGCTGTCGTGGCCTTTGATGTTCGTAAGTGGACGGTGGGAGCGATCGAAGTCTTTGTACAGGGATCATGTTGGTCTGGCTCAAGTGGTGTTTGTTGTTGATAACGGCGATAAGGGCCTCACAGTGACCCGACAAAGAGGTCTGTTTTAACTCCTCTTATTACCCTTATTTGTCTCTCTCTCTCTCTCATTGGATAGTATATTTATCTGTCTTTTCTCTCTTCCATCTTATTCTTATTCCCTTTTCCTTGTTAGTTCTTCTTCCCCTTCCTCCTCCCAATCATCCATGTCCCCTCTCTACCCTATTCATCTTACTTCTCTTCCTCCATCATTCATCACATGTATTCCTCACCTCCCATAAAACCTCTTTCATACTTCCCTCTCATTCCCTTCCCTCCCACTCACTCACTACAATCCCTCTCATTCCCTTCCTTCCCACTCACTACATTCCCTCTCACTCCCTTCCCTCCCACTCACTCACTGCACTCCCTCTCATTCCCCCCTTCCCTTCCACTTACTACTCCCTCTCACTCCCTCCAACCCACATCTCAACTTCCCTCCCTTCCCTCTCACTCCCCCTCACTCCCTCTCACTCTAACACTACTACAAAAAGTTTGGCGAGGGGTCGTATCGAAAGAGCCAGTGTCGTTTAGCTGGTGTCAGAAGGAGCCAGTGTCATGTAGGTAGTGTCAGAAGGAGGCAGTGTCATGTAGGTGGTGTCATAAGGAACCAGTGTCATGTAGGTAGTGTCAGAAGGCGCCAGTGTCATGTAGGCGGTGTCAGAATGAACCAATATGTCGTCCATGTATCATTACGTCTCCCAGGTAGCCAAGCCTGACTAATTGGGAATGGAAACTCGGTACAAAGTTTTCAGTAAAGAAATACTTTTTTTTTTCATGTTTCTGTCTGCGTCTCTGAGATCATTTGATGCTCTGGCAGGAGACGTGGGAAGGGGGGGGGGGATGTGTCACTGTTGGTGTTTATATTACACTTGTGAGTTGATTCATATGTGTCAGCTGTAGCCGATATACCAAACCTTATATGAGTTATTTGTGAAGATGAATACATATTTAATGTGTACAGGTTCTTAGGTGATCTGGGAATACACACCACCTATAACACACCTGAACTGTACATGTGATCATTACTACTGTATGAGGTGTGTGAGGATGTAACTTGGTATTACTGTATTAACCCACACCTGTAATATACTGTATCACTATACCTGTACCTGTAACCAGACTCGGATATGTTCTGTTGGATGAAAATAATAACCTTTCGGAAAAAAAAAATCTGAATGCCAAACACGGAAAAGACTTATTAACTTATGATCAAATCTTCCAATTATTAAAAAAAAAAAAAATCTTGATAATTCGGAATTTAAAACACACATACACCGATAATTTCTCAACCATAAAACATGTTCTGATAAATCACTTGGCCCGGTACACGGTGTGAGGGAGATGGACAAACGCGTGTATGTGTCCCTGGCGGTGTATGTTTGATGTGGCTTTGTGGTCGTCTTCCACTAACAAGGTCTGTGGTCGTATTGTTCCGGGGTTCAGGTCGTCAATAGTGGAGTGAATTGTGTGTTGTTGTCGGTGTTCGGGGACTTGTATTTGTCTAGACTCTAAAACACTGGCATGTTGTACAGTAGCTGTTCATATGTTGTTTTATTAGTATTAAAGGTTTTTGTGTGTTTTATGATGTTTTTTTGTTAGTTTTATGATATTTATTGTAAATTTTAAGATGTTTTTGTAAGTTATAAGATGTTTTTGTAAGTTTTCCGATTTTTGTTTGTGTAAAATATAGAACATAACCCACATCTTATATTAATAATAATCCTAGACGTAAGTAACGTTCTATAAGAGCCTAGAGATGTCTAAAGTGTAAGGTGGTTCACAGTCAACACACACACAGACCACCCCTATACCGTCAGCACCGTAGGTCAGGCAGGAGGTAACACACCATGGTTGTCACTTGACGTCTGACGGTCTGACCATCTTCGTCCACCCTCCAGGTGAGTCACCCTCTCTCTGTCCCACCACCACCCACCCAATGAGGGTTAAAGAATGAGAGGAAAGCAAAATTAAGGCCGTATTTCGCGTTTCATTACTCGACCATTTTAGTAATCTTCTCACGCAACAGATGGCAGCACCATCGCTTATCTTATTTGGCATGTCCCTGAGAAAACTTTTAATGTTAATATAAAAATTATATTTTGTTTTTAGTAAACAGGAACTAAAGATATGTTGTGAAATAAATGAATGTATAAATATTTCGATATATGATCCCCTTCAACATTCAGCCTTCTCGAAGGAGCAACAGAGGTAAGGGTAATGGGGAAAATAAACGGTATTATTGTTTTTTGAACAACATGATTTTTATCTTAAGCATCATTCATATGAGGTAAGGTTAGGGCCTAACCCTACCAACCATTAGGACAAGGTTAGGTTTAGTTTAGTTTAGTTTAGTAAATTACGTGGTCGAGAAATAGTTCCCTAGCAGTTAGCCTGGTGGGGAGGCAGCCCCAGTGAGTTAGCTTATTTAGAATGGTGTAGGATCACGATTTACGCCAGAAATGGGTATTATTAGAGAGTTTGCCTCTAATCACAGACCTTTGTGTGTGTGTTCTTTCATATTCTTGGCCCAATATAGGGTGAATGGTATTATTGCAGTTTTTCACAACCATACTATTGAGAATTTTTTATTTGTGTAACATACTTAAAATGCTATTATAAGAAACTTTTCTTCTATACCATTTTCGTCGCAAATGCATAATAGCGTCGGAAATTAAATAATTTATTAAAAAAAAATGGTTATTGTACTAAAAAACAAGTTTTTAATAACGAAATGATTTGGGGCCAAACGCTCTATTTTTACAAAGCAATGAAGGTCAAAAGTGTTTGATACCCATAAAACACATACAAAAATGTCCGTGCTGAAAGAGGTGTGGCGTTGAGAATGCAAATTTACCCAGTAAAATAACAATGAAGATCAATCCTTGCAAGAGTGTAATTATATTTCTCTCTAATGACACCTTCCCTTCCTTGCAGATGTGAAAAGTGGTTACAGGTTGCATAACTGTGTTTTAAATAAGCCACTCTCAAAACTCAACAGGAGTTTTGGCCTATGCAGCCAACCTTCACCCAGGATTCATTCAAACCTCGCAGCTCTCCTCCAGAACTGAAAACTTTTAATGCTTACTTCATGTGTTAAGAATTAGTTGTGCTTGTGTTTGTCTGACACTTGTTGTAATAAAAATAAATATTTGTGTACTACTGTTTTTTAACTTACATTACATTATAATGTATTCCTCCCATACAGTTTTGGGGGGATGGTTTTGTAGAGAAAGAAAACTAATTTGTCAGTATAAAGGGGACACAAGATTCTCAGTTTATGTACTTTGAATGATTGCGAACACAAAGGAGCCATTAGTAATAATGATAACTGAAAACACAACCATATGAGATGTTGTCCCACAAGTACAGTATATACCATGTAAACAAGTGACTGTGTATGGGAGTGAAGTAACACTGTTTGATCACCTATCCTTGGCTGTTCGTCAGTTCTACTCATTAACAAGAATACAGACTCATATATCCATGTTACGTTATGTGTTATGACGTTATTTTGTGTTACGATCATATAACGTAAAGTGTTTTAATATTTCAATACCAATCTAATAATTTTCAAATCTTGCGAACCAATAAATCGTAAATTCTCCAAAACACATCAACTAATCTGTAAATGCTAATCCAAACGCTGATGCTATTTTCTGTTACGTTGGTTCATAAAAGGTTTCAGAGTGCCAAAAAATGAGGCACTCAATGGCACCTCCGTCATAGAATATTCCACAGGGTCGTTTAACACACCACCCATTACCTGGCCACGTGTGTGTGTTTTGATGTCATTCTCGAAGACCAATTAAGTGTTTCAAAAGAAGATGAATTTATCGAGCCATTTAAAATCAAGTAAAGATATTATAGTTATTAAAAAAAGAAAAAAGTTCAGTAGTCATTTAAAAACGCATTTGTAATCCTCAACAGAAACATACACACAAACACGTTAAAACAAAAACAAACACAGATAAACATAAAAACAAACAAGGTAATTACATAAATACACAAACATCTGCAACACTGGATCCATAAAAAAACCAAAAACACTCACGCACTTTAAAACACAAACACAATCACTTCAACACACAAACACCGGTAATCAGTTAAATAAAAAAAAACCACACAAGCACTTTCAAGCACTACCAAACGGAAACATCTGTAGGCAATTGGATCGTTATGGCTCTCGTACGAACGACTGTTTGTGGTGGCTGTACCTGGAGTTACCTGGGAAAACATCATCAAAAACGTAATAACAGAGAGAGAGAGAGAGAGAGAGAGAGAGAGAGAGAGAGAGAGAGGTAACAGTGAGAGAGAGAGAGAGATCTAAGAAGAATGTTAAAGGGAACAGGAAGAAAGAGGGAAGAATCAAAAACAGAGAAAGAGAGATAAAAGGAGGAACTGATAAACGTAAACAGAAAGAGGGAGCCGGAAGGAGGAAGTGATAAACACGACGAAATAAACTGACGATAAAACACGAGAGAAAGGCAGAAGGGAATGATAGAGAAATGTAAAACAGAAGACAAGGACGAGGAATTAGAGATAATGAGAGAGAGAGAGAGAGACAGAGAGAGAGAGAGAGGGGAAACGGTAGAGGGGAAAAAATAATAAAGGGAAGAGAAACAAAGGAAAGATCAAACAGATGGAACTTTTCAATTTCCCTCTATTCCCCTCATTCTCTTTCCTGTCTCTCTCGTTCTCTCTATCTTTATTGTTTCTTTTTAATGATCTCTCTCTCTCTCAGACTATGTTTTCCGTTGTTACCTCTCTTCCTCCCTCCTCGCACCTGCCAATCATACCCTCCCTCCCTCTCTCTCCCTAATCCCCTCCCTTCTTCCCTTTCTCTCCCCCTCTTTCTCTCCCTCCCTTTCTCTCCCCCACCCTTTCTCCTCCCCCTCACCCCCCCCACAACAGTTTGCTACAGAGAGGTGTTTCCCCTTACTTATGGTTGGTTCGTTCAATCAGAATAAACACCAGAGAGCCAATACCTGGGGTCGTTCTGGCGCTCTTATCCTACCCAGGTAGCGCACCTCACTGTACCTGGGAGCAGCCTAATGGTGCCGATAACGGAGGTGTTCAGTGGCGTCTACCCTCAATCATGATGTTTTTTTTTGTGTTGTGTTGTGTGTGTGTGTGTGTGTGTGTGTGTGTGTGTGTGTGTGTGTGTGTGTGTGTGTGTGTGTGTGTGTGTGTGTAGTTAGCCTTTGTTAGAAATGAAATAGAAAAGAGAATGAGGAGGCGGAGTGAGTGAAGAATAGGTGGAAGAGAGGAGGAAGAGAGGAGGAAGAGAGGAGGAAGAACAAGAGGAGGTAGAGGAGGAGGAGGAAGAAGAAGAGCACTTCATCAGGAGCCCCCCAACTGTTTTCTTCTCCTCTCTCCAAAAATAAAAACACACTTGAATAATATAAACACAAAGCGATACAAATACAAACAGGGGAGGAGAGGCTTCGTGTTTACCCCAGTAAAGCGAACGATACTTTTGGGGAGATGTGTTTTGGTTGGGTGATACTGAAGGTGTTTTGATACTTCCAATAAATGAGGTACTGTACTATTTTAAGGTTATATACTACTACTACTACTACTACTACTACTACTAACAATAATAATAAAATAATAATAATAATAATAATAATAATAATAATAATAATAATAATAATAATAATAATAATAATAATAATAATAATAATAATAATAATAATAATAATAATAATAATAATAATAATAATAATAATATAATAATAATAATAATAATAATAATAAGTAGAATATGATAAAGAGAATGAATATAACGTTAATGATTTAAAGGAGAGAGAGAGAGAGAGAGAGAGAGAGAGAGAGAGAGAGAGAGAGAGAGAGAGAGAGAGAGAGAGAGAGAGAGAGAGAGAGAGAGAGAGAGAGAAAATATGCACAGTGAACTATTGACACTGAGAGATAAACAGAGAAATAAACATAACGCTAAGTGACAGAGACAGAAATATTGACAAGCCAAAAAAAGAGAATGAGAAAGGCACACACACACACACACACACACACACACACACACACACACACACACACACACACACACACAGTTAAGAAAAGACGTCCCTACACACAGACCAACAGTTGCATGAACAAGACAAGGCAGCGTATGTATGTAAGCTGCTGTCCCCTTCTACAATACGCATAAGATCTGCATACATTACCTGCCTTCAGCTGTACTCTATATAACACAGTCAAGTGCAGAGATTTACTGCAGACATTGATACTGAGGTCAAGGTGTGATAGCTGGATGTCTTATTATTATTGTTGATGTCATCATCATCATCATCATCATCATCATCATCATCATCATCATCATCATCATCATCATCATCATCATCATCAATCATCATCAATCATCATCAATCATCATCAATCATTCATCATCAATCATCATCAATCATTCATCATCAATCATCATCAATCATCATCATCATCATCATCATTATTATTATTATTATTATTATTATTATTATTATTATTATTATTATTATTATTATTAGGCTATTATTATTATTATTAGTAGTAGTAGTAGTAGTAGTAGTCCTTCCTCATCGTGAAGCCAGAACATTATGAACGGGCATTGGAGGTTTTTGGCGGAAGTGAGGTCAAAATAACTAAGGACGGCCAAAGACATCTAGGCGCAGTAATTGGCACTACGGACTTCAAGACCGAGTACGTAGCGGGAAAAGTGAATGAGTGGGTTAGCGAAATCCAAGCTCTGTCTCAGATTGCTAACACAGAGCCACAAGCGGCCTTTGCGGCATTCACCCATGGAGTCAAGCATCGCTGGAACTACCTGATGCGTACCATCCCTGAGATCGGACCCCTCCTCCACCCTCTGGAAGAAGCTATCAGTGTCAAGTTCATTCCCAAACTAGTGAAACACCCTGACTTAACCCCAACAGAAAGAACACTTCTTGCACTTCCACCAAGACTGGGAGGGATGGGACTAACTAATCCAGAGGAGATTGCTGACACTGAACATCAAAATTCACTTAAGCTCACGGCAGTCCTCACGGACCACATAATAGCCCAGAATGCAACAGGGGAAGTGGATACCAGTGAAATAAATAAGATTCGTAGGTCCATTACGACAGATCGGCAGCACTGCCAAAATGACATGTTGCAGCAACTATTGCTGCAGGTTCCAGAAAATTTGACAAAAACAGTAGCTATAGCACAGGTGGGCGCCTCGAACTGGTTAACTACGTTACCGATAAGGGCAAATGGTTTCAGCCTTAACAAACAAGAATTTACAGATGCCATTGCTCTAAGGTACGGTTGGCCAATAGATGGTTTGCCCTCCCAATGCGTGTGTGGCTCTTCATATGATGGCGATCACGCCCTGGTCTGCAAGAAGGGGGGCTTCATATGCAAGAGGCATGACGAGGTAAGGGATCTCACAGCAAATATGTTGAAGGAAATCTGCCGGGACGTCATGGTAGAACCGACCCTCCTTCCATTGGATGGCGAGATCTTCCAACACAGGACTTCAAACACATCTAACGAAGCCCATGTGGACGTCAGTGCTCGAGGATTCTGGACGCGGGGACAGCGAGCTTTCTTCGACATCAGGATTTTTGATCCCATGGCCGCTTGTCACCGTAACCTAGCTCTCGATGCTGCACATAGGAGGAACGAGAACGACAAGAGAAGGGCATATGGGGAGAGAATTCAAAACGTTGATCAAGGCAGCTTCACTCCTCTAGTGTTCACAACCTCTGGTGGGATGGGCCCAAGTGCAAGATGTTTCTACGCCAGACTCGCGGAGTTGATCTCCGAACAGAAGCAGCAGCCCAGAAGTTATGCTACAGCCTGGATGAGATGTCGACTGTCCTTCTCTCTCCTTCGGTCGGCTTTGCTCTGCCTCAGGGGAACGAGAGCTTCTGCCCCTACTCCGACAACTGCTGCAGATATTGACTATGAGGCAACAGTCACTGAATGCCGCATAGATCTGCGGCTCAACTAATTTAACACAGATAGGATAGCTTCTTATGTATTAGGATATTTAATATTAAGGTAAATAAATGGTGGCGAAGTTGTGGCTATTGGGGGAGGCTGGAGGCCACGTTAAAAAAAAAATAGTAGTAGTAGTAGTAGTAGTAGTAGTATGGTTGTTGTTACTATGTGCAATATACTTCTCTCGTTATTACTATTATAATAATCATTAATAATATTATTTTTATCTCATAAATCTATGGACACATTCACACACATATTTTGGATAAGAAACATCTGCCAACAACACCCACAACACCTGCCAACAACACCCACAACACCTGTGCCAACAACACCCACAACACCTGCCAACAACACCCACAACACCTGCCAACAACACCCACAACACCTGCCAACAACACCCACAACACCTGCCAACAACACCCACAACACCTGCCAACAACACCTGCCAACAACACCCACAACACCTGCCAACAACACCCACAACACCTGCCAACAACACCCACACAGACCATCATCTCACACCAGGTTACCGTGAACACTTTTTATGTCAACGTTGGTGAGAGCGGGAGTAAAGTCAGAGATATACCGCTGATGAGGACTGAGGCGGCCCGCGGTACCATCCTCGTATTTGAGAATTGTGAGTCAATAGGAAGCGGCGAGGTTATTACCAAGTTGAGTGGGCTATTAGTCGGCTGTGTTCTGTTTAATGAAAAGTGGGTCACATTCGCCTGATAGAGAGAGTGGATACAGCGAACTCAATAACAATCCTTAGGTACACAAGGAGGCAGCGAGGCCAACAATGCACTCGACCACTTTCACTTCCCAATCTGCAAAATAAAGTACCAACAGTTGAGAAGAGTGTGAGTACCCCTGGTGATCAACGGGCCCTTCTTGGGTCAGGAGGCGAAGCGAGTGCTGTATCCACTTGGCCACTGCATCTCTCTTGTTTGATAATGATAAACAAAAATATTATCAGGCGTCCGTGTTGCTGGGGGTTAGGTTAGGTTAGGAAGCTTAAGGTCGGCGAGGGAGGAAGTTTTGGCTGGCCAGTGATCAAAGTTGGTGAAATATGTAAGGCTTGTGAGGCGCTGCTGTGTGTATGTGTGTGTGTCAGCTGAGAGGTGAGGAGACACTACCTGGTACACACACACACACCACAACCTACACCAGACGTACACATACACACACACACACACCACAACCTACACCAGACGTACACACACACACACACACACACACACACACACACACACCCCTAGCCTTCCCCACACACACACATCACCAGACTCATGATCCCAGACCAGCGTAGGAATGGTGGTATCTGGCTCCCCTCCCCGTCATCGTGGCTCTCGTTGCCATAGGAAGAACTGTTAAGGAAGGTCTATTTTTTTTTTAGATGTCTTTCCGATACGTAAAGGTGGGGAGAAACGAGGTGACGGTCGATGGTTGGTGATTATGGTGGTGATGGTGGTGGTGTGGTTGTGGATGGTGGTGACTGGTGGTGGTGGTGATGGTGGTGGTGGTAGTGCTGACGAGATGAGGTGTAGATTAATTATCTCTAAGCAACTGTTGTGTGTGTGTGTATATGTGTGTATGTATGTATGTATGTATATGTGTTATGTATGTGTATTATGTATGTGTGTATCTCTCTCTTTTTACCATTTTTTCTCTTCATTTCTCTCCCTATTTTCATATTTCTCTCTTTTCCCAAACCTTACCCTTTCTCTCCATCCCTCTACCTACGTCTCGTCACCAGTGTTCTCACCTCCTCCTTGACTCACAGGCTAAGTCTACACCTCTCACTCTTATCCCCATTAGGCCACGTGTCGCCCTCGGCCTTGTAGAGAAAAAACCCAAATCGATTTACCCTTTTTTGTGGAGTCCTTGTGGTGCATATAAATTGGTGTATATATATAAATTTCTCGATTCAGTTTCTGTGGATGATGTGTGGTATATTACTGGTGTATATGCTAGTGGGTATATATAAATTGGTATAAATGGCGATTCGCTCCTTGTTAATACCTTGTGGTGTATATATATAAATTGATAATATACACATATCGATTCATTCTCTGAGGTAGACTTTAATTATATAAAGAAAATGAGTTTGTTGAGGATATTTCATGGCAGCGAAGGTTATATAAGAACATAAGAAAATAAGGAGTCTGCAATAGGCCGGTTGGCCTGTGCATGGCAGCTCCTGTCGAGAGTTACTACCACTCTCTATCATCCATAAATCTATCTAGCCTCCTTTTGAAACTTTCCAGAGTTCCCGCACTTACTACAAAGTTGCTAAGCTTGTTCCACTCGTCCACCACCCTATTTGTGAACCAGTTTCTTCCTATCTCCTCCTAAACCTAAACTTATCCAACTTGAATCCGTTGCTCCGAGTCCTATCCTGCTCGGATATTATAAGAACTTTATCTATATCCCCTTTATTGTCCTATCAACCTTTATCTATATTCTTTATTGATTCCTTTCACCCACATATCTCTCCCGCACTCTTCGTCTTTCTAGGGAATGCAAGTTAAGTTTCTTTAACCTATCCTGATATGGAAGGTTTCTAAGTCCCGGAATCATTTTCGTCATTCTTCGCTGCACCGACTCTAGTGAATTTATATCCATTCTATAATAGGGGCACCAGAACTGAACCGCATAATTGAGGTGCGGCCTGACTAGCGCAAGATATAGTTGCAATAAGACCTCTGCACTCTTATTACTTACACTTCTAGATATATTACTTTCGTATTTAAATAAAAGATAAACAGAAATATATTCTCTTGTTTACTCAGCAAATAAAAAAAAAATATGTTGAAGAAAATAAAAAAAAAATGAC
The DNA here is from genome assembly GCF_018991925.1 of Homarus americanus. Taxonomy (NCBI): domain Eukaryota; kingdom Metazoa; phylum Arthropoda; class Malacostraca; order Decapoda; family Nephropidae; genus Homarus; species Homarus americanus. The sequence continues at coordinate 14,479 of NW_024734419.1, read as the reverse complement.
GCAAGAGAATAAACCTCGTGAGGTAAAAAGACTAAATTATACCTTGAATGTTTTTCAGAGTTTAATTAATAACAAAATTATTCTCTTCCAAGAACAGAATAACAAATGAATAACATATAGCTTACATGGTCATACAAACAAACACACAGACAGACAGACAAACACACAGACAGACAGACAAACACACAGACAGACAGACAAACACACAGACAGACAGACAAACACACAGACAGACAGACAAACACACAGACGGACAGACAAACACACAGACAGACAGACAAATACACAGACAGACAGACAAACACACAGACAGACAGACAAACACACAGACAGACAGACAAACACACAGACAGACAGACAAACACACAGACAGACAGACAAACACACAGACAGACAGACAAACACACAGACAGACAGACAAATACACAGACAGACAGAGACAAACACACAGACAGACAGACAAACACATAGACAGACAGACAAACACACAGACAGACAGACAAACACACAGACAGACAAACAAACACACAGACAAACAGACAAACACACAGACAGACAGACAAACACAGACAAACAGACAAAACACACAGACAGACAGACAAACACACAGACAGACAGACAAACACATGGACAGACACAGACAAACACACAGACAGACAGACAAACACACAGACAGACAGACAAACACACAGACAGACAGACAAACACACAGACAGGCGTAGACAAAACACACAGACAGAGGACAAACAAACACAGACATAGACAAACACACAGACAGACAGACAAACACAGACAAACACACACAGACAGACAGACAAACACAGACAAACACACAGACAGACAAACACACAGACAGACAGACAGACAAACACAGACAAACACACACAGACAGACAGACAAACACAGACAAACACACACAGACAGACAGACAAACACAAAACAAACACACACAGACAAACAGACAAACACACAGACAGACAGACAACACACAGACAGACAAACAAACACACAGACAGACAAACAAACACACAGACAGACAGACAAACACACAGACAGACAGACAAACACACAGACAGACAGACAAACACACAGACAGACAGACAAACACACAGACAAACAGACAAACATACAGACGACACAGACAAACACACAGACAGACAGACAAACACACAGACAGACAAACAAACACACAGACAGACAAACACACAGACAGACAAACACACAAATACATAATAGTTATCCCCTGATCCAATGGAATAACAATAAATGATGAAATATACAGAATACTAATATTTTTATCCTGTATCAGCGAATTAAAATAAAACTATTGAATAAAAAACTAAAAAGGCCAAGGAAAAATATACCGTATAACTAATAAAACAAACTTACAGACACACAAAAATATTTACTTAAAGGAAAAAAAAAATATTGAAAAGCTGTATCCAAGAGTTACTACTCCTACCCAGGTATTAAGTCAACGTCCAATGACTAGTGAGTGAAAAACAATACTTCTTTTTCCATTGGTTGTCACAGGCAGCAGTATCGGTGCAGTTGACATATAATTACAATATTTTCAACAGCGGGAGAGTCGTGTTGTCATCTCTACTGACAAGAAAGTTAAATGGTTCTGACTGTGATTTTGAAAAAGTATCGAATGATAAGTAAATATTTCTTCTTCTCTTACAAATAGTTTATAGAATCATGTCATTATTATTATTATTATTTTAGATGTTAATTTTCATGTTATTTTAGATGTTATTTTTGGATTACTTGAAGATTCGTTCCTATCCCTCTTCCCCCCCTCAGCTGTTTTTTAACTGAATATTAATCGCCCTAACGATACCTTTGGGGGGTTAGGTTAGGTTACCAATTAAGGGAGAGAGAGAGAGAGAGAGAGAGAGAGAGGTCACGACTACTTCTACTTCTACTTCTACTACTACTACTACTTCTACTACTACTAACACCATTACTATCATCATCATCACCACCACCATTATTACCACCAACTTTACCACACTAAGTAAGCATCACAATCTCTACCACAAACACCATTACCACCAACCTACTACCACCATCCCATTCTCTCTCTCTCTCTCTCTCTCTCTCTCTCTCTCTCTCTCTCTCTCTCTCTCTCTCTCTCTCTGTAATACATTCTCTTCATTCACATTTCTTCCTTCCTATCTTCCATCTCTCTAATCCTTCCTTATCCCTTACCCCTCTTCTCTATTCTTCTTGCCTCTCTCCTTCGCTTCTTCTTTATTCTCTTTACCCTTCTCTCTTCTGCCTCTCTACGTATTCCTTATGTATCTTTCTCTCTCTACCTTATTCCTCTTGTTGTCTCTCTCTCTCTCTCTCCCACTCATAATATCTCATCCTTTCTCTTTGCCTTTCTCACCCTCCATCATCCTCTCTATCCTTCTCCCACCCTCACTTTCTCTCCCCCACCCCATCCCTCCCCCCTCTCCTCCCACACTAGCCAGGATAACTTGGTATGCATTAGACAGGTCGGCCGCTTGCATCTGAGCCGTTTCGAAGCTCCCAACCAGCAGTTTTTTATCCTTTATCCCAGAGTCTAGGATTCTCGATTTTTTTTCCTTCTAAGAGTCGAAGCTCCCAACCAGCAGTTTTTTATCCTTTATCCCAGAGTCTAGGATTCTCGATTTTTTTTCCTTCTAAGAGTCGCGGGGCCTACTGGTGAGACCTCGACCACATCCAGAGTCTAGGATTCTCGATTTTTTTTTCCTTCTAAGAGTCGCGGGGCCTACTGGTGAGACCTGGACCACATGTTGACTTTCTCGCTGCTGGGGAAGTCAAGATCCAGGCCTCAGTATATTGGTTTGTTTTCTTAGGCAAAATATTGTTTCTGAGGAGGTGATATTCTCAAGTTCTCTCTTTTGGTTTAAGTGGGAGAATAGGAGAATTTAATTTAGAGTGGGTAGAAGGCAGGGTAGAGAGGGATAGGTTGGGTAGCGATTCGGGTTTTTTTCGTAACAAGTGATTAGGTGAGTGGATAGGTGGTTGAGGGGGGGGGGGTGGGGGATAGTGTAGTTTGATTGTTTTCGAGGAAGGGAGGTATTGTAAAGTGGATAGCAGGGAGAGTAGAGGGGATAGGTGGGTAGAGGTTCGGGTTTTTGAGTGACAAAGTGGAACGGCCTTAGCGATTAAGATTTTATCGCATCTTCAAAAGGATAGAAGGAAGACAGACAGACAGACAAACAGACAGATAGACAGACAGACAGACTGAGACATATTGATAGATAGACAGACCCTGACATTAGATCCCTCTCTCTTTCTCTCTCTCTTTATCGCTACTCCTCCCTCCTCCTCCTCTCTCTCTCTCTCTTTCTCTCCCCCCTCTCCCTCTCTCTCTCTCTCTCGCTCCACTGGCTCGGAAAAACGTGTGGAAAGGGACAAGGTAAACCGAATAACTCAATGTTGGCGTGAGAAGAGAGAGAGAGAGAGAGAGAGAGAGAGAGAGAGAGAGAGAAGGGAAGGAGAGTGGCGTAGTGGAGAGAAATACTCAACGTAGACTATTAGATTGCCTTGGTTCGACTTCCTTTTTGTTATCAGTTAATATTTTAAGCCTTTTGTTATGTATTGAGCTCAACTGTTGATTGTTTTAAGCTGGTGTTTGGTAAAGTTTGTTTTCTTGTTGTTTTATTTAGGTTTAAGTTGGTTTATGTTTTGTTAACGTCACCTTTGAGAGAGTTAGTGTACTTGCTAACCTAACCTAAACGCATCTATATCAGGGTAGACTTTTTTTTTGCTTTTATTATCAAAATTTCCTCTCTAAGCGGATATAAAACACACACACACACACACACACACACACACACACACACACACACACACACACACACACACACATAACGAGAAAAACAAAGGAAATATCGAATAAAAGAGAGTGGGAAGTGGAAATGGAATAAAGAGCTTTGGGCGAATGGCAATATGGAAATCTAGTTTAGTTAGGGATTCCTATCTCATAAAAAACGGAAAATAAAGAAAACGGGGATATGTAGAAGAGTCGGCGAGAAGGAGGAGAGGACTTAGGAAGAAGAGATAGAGAGAATGGATAATGCTGGACGAGGAGAGAGAGAGAGAGAGAGAGAGAGAGAGAGAGAGAGAGAGAGAGAGAGAGAGAGAGAGAGAGAGAGAGAGCTGGCTAGAGTTTCAGTTTGTTGTTGTTCTTTACCCAGGATGTGAAGGTAAGGATGATATGTGGCAGCTGTGGGGGCCGTGAAGTGTAAGGCGGGGAAACTACAGAAATTTGTTCAATGTTTACAGAATTTTTTCCCCCAGTTACATTTCTTGTTTATTTCTATTTTATTTTATATATACTGTATTTTGTTAAACTACAGGATACGTAAATGGAAATGATTTTGTTTACATGACGAGACTTATCTGGCACACGTTGTAGGGAGGGAGAAGGTGACTGTAGAGTTATACACTGGGGGAAGAGTCTTTGTATTATGTGCACTAAGGGAGGCAAGAGTGTGTGTGTGTGTGTGTGTGTGTGTGTGTGTGTGTGTGTGTGTGTGTGTGTGTGTGTGTGTGTGTGTGTGTACGGGTGAGCTTGTGGGCTTGTAGTTGCTGGGTCCCTTGGCGAGTGTAAAGTAATTAGTGTTGGTTTTGTGCAGGTAGTGAGTGACCTCGTCTGCTCTCTCTCTTCTCAGCTTTGGTCAGAGTATAATGAAACCTGACCACCCAGCACTGTGCATTATATCACTGACGAGCCTTTACCCAGGGTCCACAGGCCGGCCACCAGTCTACGGGGCCGCCAAAGGCTCACCCGGTCTGTGGTGTACTCGTCGAAACACCGGGAATATACTTCATTACCTCACTACACATCTCTATACAGCCACTTCTCCCTTCGTGTACACATTCTCTTCTCTGTGTACACCTCTTCCCCTCATGTACACTTCTATAGACCTCCTGTCCCCTCATGTACACCTCTATAGACCTCCTGTCCCTTCATGTACACCCCCTCTCCCCTCTGTACACACCTCTTTTGTGCACATCTCTACAGACCTCTTCACCCCTTTCGTGTGCACATCTAAAGAGTGTACGTGCAGGCGATCAACCATGTGTGTGTGTGTGTGTGTGTGTGTGAGCAGAAATAGAGTTAGCAGGTGGTGGGTCATCCCCCGAGGGAGGCGGTGCGGAAGGCATCCAGTGTCTGCCGCGACGTCTTCACTTCACTTCCTTCTATTGACAACACGACGAAGGTGGAAAAAGTATATTGGTGATTTTCAGAGTTCTCGAGTGTCTGTCTGTCTGTCTCTTTCTATCTATCTATGTCTCTGTTTTCCTTTCTCTTTTTCTGTCTTTCTTTTTCTCTTTAATTTTTCCTAACTTAATTTTTCTCTTTTTTTGTCTGTCTGTCTATCTGTCAGATTTCCTCAAATACTCTTCACTGACAAAAAGATGAAGGATTTCCCTCTGTCAGCCTGTCTGTTTCTGTCTTCTCTCCTCCAGCAGAGTGTGTATAAGAAAACACCTTTATTTACCGCGTCTGACAACACGATCAAGGTGAAAAAATACTAGTTGTGATTTTAGAAGACCTCTCTCTCTCTCTCTCTCTCTCTCTCTCTCTCTCTCTCTCTCTCTCCTCTATATTTCTCTATCGGTCTGTATATCTTTTTTTCTTATTTTTCTGTCTGTCTGTCTGTCTGTCTGTCTGTCTGTCTGTCTTCTCGCTCTACAATCGTTTTCTTATTCCTTTCTTCTTAAAACTCCGTCTGTTTACCTGTATTTCCTTCACCATTTTCTGTCTGTCTGTCTGTCTGTCTGTCTGTCTGTCTGTCCGTCTGTCTGTCTCTTTTACTTCCTTCCAATCCTCTTTTTGTAATTTTCTGTCCATGTCCGTCTGTCTGTCACTGAATTGGTTGCGTGTACCAATACGCCTCACTTTCTTTCCAACGAGAAGACGACGCAACTAGAGAAAGTATTTTAGGGAAAATATAATTTTTCTGTCTGTTTGTCTGTCAGTCTCTTGGCACTTATATTTTATATCTCACTTTCTGTCTGTCTGTATTTCTTTCTATTTATCTCTCTCTCTCTCTCTCTCTCTCACACACACACACACTAGTTTACTGTCACTCAGAATCGAGTATGACGATCATCCAGCTATGATACAATGTTATGAGTTATTAAGGATGTCACCTTCGTTGGTGAGCTCTGAGGTGACTAGAGAGGCCGATACGGGACCGGCAGAGCCGTCCACAGATGTTGCAGGTGTGGAGAGCCTCATCTAGTGCGGGAGGGGCGGCGGCAGCGTCTTTCCGGCGTTGGAGCTTGTCTGCCTCGGTTTATAGTCGGGCTAACTCGAAAGTACTGACACCTTCTCGTGTGGTGCTCCTCCAAGCTTTACGGTGTGAGTAATCGACTCCCAGGTGGGAGGGTCGACTTGTTACGTTTTCAGGTTTGTCTTGAGACTACGTTACACCTTTTCAGTTGTCCACCAGCGTTACGTTTACTATTCGTTAGGTGACTGTAAAGTAGCTGCTTTGGCAGTCTACTGTCGTCCAGGCGACGTCACCTTGAACCAGACACATAATCATCAACAGCTCTCCACCCTGGCATAATATAATGGTCTCCACACACACTCTCCTTTATGTTCAGTTCATTTGCAGCTTCAGATGGCTGACCGAGGTTTATGCCCCACTAAAATGTTTATTTCTCCAACCGAAAAAGAAAGTCTCATCCTCTGGCCATGGTTGAGATGATCTCTCTGACACATGCATACACAGATTCATAGAAAAACACATACACATAAATACGTACACATACATATATACATACACACATAGAAATATAAACGCGCACACATACACACACCAACCATTGTAAAAATTATTAATAACTTGTAATCAACCAGTGTATTCAATCCCAGTCAATTTTATTTTTTGCACTGTCACTGTGTTGAAATGCCCTGTAGTTTGAGCTTCTCCCCACCTAGTTATTATATATCATATTTGTATTACTCATGTTACTTGTATATTATTTGTAAATCAAGAGACCCATTCCTCAATTATGTAACTGTATATTTTCAGCCTTCCGGCTGCCATGCTCTTTCAATAAACCGTTAATTATTATTATTATTATTATTATTATTATTATTATCACACACACACACACACACACACACATATCATGGTGTACATACAGGAAAAGTTATCATAGTGTAAAGAGTAATGAAGTTGTTGAACAGTTAGGTCAGGTCAGGTCAGGTCAGGTCAGGTAGTGGCTAAGTGTTACAAGTTTTCCTCATTAAGTAACTTTCTCACTTTACTGACAGAGAGACTCTGAACTACCAAGTCCCTCTCTCTCTCTCTCTCTCTCTCTCTCTCTCTCTCTCTCTCTTTCATCTCTGTATCTCTCTCTTTTTTGTCTATATCTGCTCTCTCTCTCTCTCTCCTTATCTTTCTTATTTCCTATCTTCCGTCACTGAATAAATCGCTCTCCTTCTACCTTTTCCTTTCTCCTCCTTTCATAGTTTATTTCTCTACACTCTTTTTCTTCCTCTTCTAACGACTATTCATTTCCCTCTCTTTCTTCCTTCTCCTATCGTTCTTCCTCCTTCTCCTCTCCCTTGTTCTCCCATAATTCCTTCTTCTACCTTTTCCTTAACACCCTCTCTTCCTTAGCACGTATTCCATCTCCTCTTCCTCCCCTCCCTCCTTATTCCTTCTTAACACTCCTTCCCTTCCTTCATCCTCATCAGCATACCTTCCCTCCTCCTCCTCCTTCTTCCTTCTCATTATCCTTCCCTCCTTCCTCCATTCTCCTTGTCCTAACCGCCATTTTGGTTGACTGGTCCGCCCAAGGAGGCATTAAACAAAGGATAATAGACCTTACGAGTTCTCTTCCTTAGGGTCAGTTTTACGAGGCCAGGATTTATAAAATATATTCACTGGTCTCTGACAATTGACTAGAATAGGTGTGTGCGTGTGTGTGTGTGTGTGTGTGTGTGTGTCTGTGTGTGTGTGTGTGTATAGTTGTCGAGTTTCCTGTTGTGATAGTGTATGTATGTATGTATGTATGTATGTATTTAGACGTCACCTAAAACCCCTCGGACAGAGAGATAGACTGACACATATGACAGATAAACATGACGGAGACAGACAGACAGACAGACAGACAGAAAACACCATATCTCCTTCACTACACACCTCATTATAAAACACAAACACACTGTTTTATACGGAGCTTCTCACTCACCACGAGGGAGGAGGGAAAAGGGTAATCGGAGAATGTATTTTTATTTTTTTGTTATTTTCCATTTTTTTCCGGGGAGTCGTTAGCAATTTTTTTATTTTTTTATTTTTTTACTCTCACGTTGTCATATATTTGCATACTTTAGAGAGAGAGATAACAGTAAAGGGACCAGGGCAGCGGAAGAGAAGAGGGGAGTGTAAGAGGAAGCGTAAATGAGGGAATAAGAGGAAGAGGAAGACAAAGGAGGTGTAGTGAGAGGATCATAAGAGGGAGAGAAAAGGTAAGTGGTAATGAAGGAGGGAGTGAAGGAGGCAGAGAGAGGTGAGGGAGAGGGAGAGTGAGGGAGAGGGGAATGAGGAGGAAAGAGAGAGAGAGAGAAAGAGTGTGGGAAACGGAGAGTGAATTAGAGAGAGGAGGAGAGAGTGAGGAGAGAGAAGGGAGAAAGAGGCAAGAAGAAGGAGGAAAACGATGGAGGAGGTGGAGGAGGCACTCAAAGTACTCAAGTTTTGTAAAGTTCACACACACACACACACACACACACACACACACACACACACACACACACACACACACACACACACACACACACACACCTCACACACTCCTCTACACTTCTTGAGGTGAGTGCTGTGTGGAGTGTGGGGAAGGGGGGGAAGAGCCACTCACCACCATAAGAGTGACCCAAAACAACACAAATATCACAGGTGCATTAATTACGTTGTTCTCAGGAGGCGGAGTAGGTTGAACAGGCCTCAGGTGTGTGTGAGAGAGAGAGAGAGAGAGAGAGAGAGAGAGTGTGGAGGAAACAATGTAAGGCGGATTCGAGGGAGGAAGTAGTAGTCACGGCGAGTGGGAAATAAATTGTGAGGGGAAACAAAGGGAAATAAAATGGTTGGAAAAATGATGTGAAGAATTTAAGCTAGGAAGAAAGAGTGTGTGTGAGGGAAATTAGTGAGGACAGGAATAAAGTAGTGTGAGGGAAATTACTGAGAGACGGGTAATAAGAAAGAGACAGGTGGAAGTGTGTGACAGGTATAAGTGAGACAGGGAATAAAGTGTGTGAGGGAAATTAGTGAGAGGGAGTAACGAGTGAGGGAGTAAGAGGAAAATAAATAGGAAATAAAAGTATCTGAGACAAATTAAAAGGAAAAAAAAAGAAATAAAGGATCTGAATTATAGGAGAAAAAAAATCAATGGGTGAACAATGTGCCTGAGAAACTGGCGTCGCAAAGGGGAGGGATAAGAGAGGAGGAAAGTCTACTCACTCCTCACTCACTCACTCACTAGGCATTAAAGGCATACATTATACTCCATTACTCTCATAGTGCATAACAAAACAGCTATTCCATCCTATCCTTCCTCCTGTCCTTCTCCTCCTCTCCTTCCTCTTCCTTCCCCTTCCTCCTCCCCTCCTCTTCTCCTCTATTTAAGCATTAGAACTGTAAACTACTTCCCATGTTAAAGTTATTAGCAGAGTGTTAACCTAGAAGTGCCAGTATGAGCATTCATCAGCGCCTGACTCGGCCTTCACCACCGCCTGACCTCTACTCACTCTTACTCATTACACAAATAAAAATACACACACAGTAACAGTTATTCTCATACACACACAAACACACACACACACACACACACACACACACAAACACACACACACACACAAACACACACTGTAAACAAATACATATAAGAAATACAAACATAATTACATATACAAATCACAAATACACAAACAAACACAAGGGCTGAATATACATAAGAAAATAAACAATAGAATATCAATAAACAAACGCACAAATAAACATTAATATTTCCACAAACACAAACACGGATTTATAGCTAGACACACAAACACAAACACAGATTTACAGCTAGACACACAAACACAAACACAGATTTATAGCTAGACGCACAAACACAAACACAGATTTACAGCTAGACGCACAAACACAAACACAGATTTACAGCTAGACACACAAACACAAACACAGATTTATAGATAGACACACAAACACAAACACAGATTTACAGCTAGACACACAAAACACAAACACAGATTTACAGCTAGACACACAAACACAAACACAGATTTACAGCTAGACACACAAACACAAACACAGATTACAGCTAGACACACAAACACAAACACAGATTTACAGCTAGACACACAAACACAAACACAGATTTACAGCTAGACACACAAACACAAACACAGATTTATAGCTAGACACACAAACACAAACACAGATTTACAGCTAGGCACACAAAACACAAACACAGATTTACAGCTAGACACAAACACAAACACAGATTTACAGCTAGACACACAAACACAAACACAGATTTACAGCTAGACACACAAAACACAAACACAGATTTACAGGTAGACCACAAACACAAACACAGATTTACAGCTAGACACACAAACACAAACACAGATTTACAGCTAGACACACAAACACAAACACAGATTTACAGCTAGACACACAAACACAAACACAGATTTACAGCTAGACACACAAACACAAACACAGATTTACAGCTAGACACACAAACACAAACACAGATTTACAGCTAGACACACAAACACAAACACAGATTTACAGCTAGACACACAAACACAAGCACAGATTTAACAGCTAGACACACAAACACAAACACAGATTTAGCTAGACACGCAAACACAAACACAGATTTACAGCTAGACACACAAACACAAACACGGATTTACACAAACAAATGAAATGTCTCAACAATTATTAAAGAAGTTGCTCATGAAAAAAAAGTTTGTTTAAAATTCTTATTGATAAAAGACACTTTGGGACTTTAGGGTCGTTAATGAGACGCATTAAAAGAGAGAGAGAGGATATCAAAGGCTTTAGATTTAGAAGGCTTATTCACTTTGTGCTCTCATTATGAAAGCTAAGCTGATCTATATATACGTACGTGTGTGTGTGCGTGTGTGTGTGTGTGTGTGTGTGTGTGTGTGTGTGTGTGTGTGTGTGTGTAAAACAAGTTAATAAAATACGTCACATAATGATGTTTTAACACTGTATGCAAATTATGATTCACTAATTTGCCTATAAAACCAACTGTGATTTAATGCCACAGATTACAGCCATCATCTCAGCCTAACCTAACCTAACCTAACCTAAGCTAACCAAACCTAATCCAAGCTAAGCTAACCTAACCTAGCCTAACCGCACTAAGTCAGGTTGATTGCCTCAGTATTTACTATTAGTCGCCGGACGGTTATGGCACCAGAATTAGTGTCTGGGCTAAATTAACGCTTCCATAACATTGGGGTGAGCAAAACCGCTGAGACACAGAAGGTTATTATACCAGCTGGTGGCAGTATGGTGTCTAGCTGTCTGTATGTATATGTATGTATGTATGTATGTATGTGTATGTATGTATGTATGTATGTATGTATGTGTGTATGTATGTATGTGTATACATACACAAACAGCACTTCACACTTCCTCAAATAACAACGCATATTTTGCCCGGCCTGACAAGACGGGAATAAATTCCAAAGTCTCTTTCAGCCCATCTCTAATCTCTGTTAACAATCCTAGTGGGTGGATGAACGAACCTCTCCTCAGTCTAGTCCATTTATGTCTCACTTAGGGGGGTAGGGAGGAGGGAGGTGGTAAGGGGAGGGGGTAGGGAGGAGGGAGGATGGTAGGGGGAGGGGGTGAGGAGGAGGAGGATGGTGGGGGGTAGGGAGGAGGGAAGATAGTAGAGGGGTTAGGGTAGAGGAGGAGGAGGGAGAAGATGGTAGGGAGGAGGGGGTGGGGAGGGGAGGGAGGATGGTGGGGAGGGGGTGGGAAGGATGGAAGATGGTGGGGAGGGGGAGGGAGAGGGGTGGGGAGGAGGGAGGATGGGAGGGAGGAGGAGGGGGTGTCTACTAATCCTGATAGAAGGGGAAAAAAATAGGAAAAAATAAAACAGAAGGAAAAAATATCAAAGTCAAAGTTTACAAAAAGAAAGAACCAAAGTAAAAAAATAGAAAAAATCTTGAAATATTCCAAAGTTTATAATTTGAGGAGAAAGTATCAGGTCGATAATCAAGAAATAAAAATAAAATAACTATTAAATTTTCGAAAAAAGTATAGAGATAGTTATAAAAATAAAAGTACCAGGATGAAAGTTCCGAGGAGAAAGTATGCCATGAGAAAGTTTTTACTAGTCATAGCAGGAAGAAAGCGTCAGCAGCAAAATCAGGGGGTGGGGAAAGTTGTGAGGAGGTAATTGAGTTTACTGGAAGATGTATGCCTTGAGGAGATGGAGATAGATAGAGAGAGTAGCGACAGTGTGTCAAAGTACAGATTACAAAACCGGCGTCAATAGACCCCTCTCTCTCTCTCTCTCTCCTCTCCCCCTCCTCCCTTATTCCTCTCCTTCAATTTCTCTCCATCCCTTCCCTCTCTATCACCTCCCTCCCCTCCTTCCACCTCTCCTCCCCTCCTCCTCCACCCATCCTCCTCACCCCTCCTCACCTCCCTCCCTCCACCCCTTCCTCCCTCACCCCCTCCCTCCCCCTCCTCCCCTCCTCACCCTCCCCCTCCACCCCTCCCTCACCCCTCCTTCACCCTCCCTTCATCCTTCCTCCCTCAGTGAATGATGGGTAGGGAGAAGGCTTGATGAGACGTTCGCTCGGGCTGAAACTTTGATAAGATGTCTGGTGTGGAAGGGAGGGGAGGGGAGGGAGTGAGGTGGGGCGGGGTGGAGGGGTGGGGAGTGGGGTGGGGTGGGGTGAGGGGAGGGTGGGGAGTGGGGAGGGGGTGGGAGGAGGGGTGGGGGTGGGGTGGGGTGGGAGGGACAGGAGGAGTGGGGAGGGAAGAGAAAGTGAATTAAACAGCGAAAGGAGAGGAGGAGAATGGAGGGGGGAGGAGAGGAAGAAAAGATACGTGAGAGAAAAAAATATTGTCGGTGGGAGGTAAGGAGAAAAGAGAGAGGGAAGGGGAGACTAGGAGACAGAGAGGGAGATGAAAAAGAAAGGAGTAAATTAGATAAATGAATAGGAAGTGAAGAGCAAAGAAAAAGAAAGAGGAGAAAGAGGGAGGTGGAGAAGGTGGAGAGGGGAGAAGTGAAGGTGAGTAGAAGGGAAATGAGGAAGTAAGGAGGGGGAGGAGGAGGGAAGGAGAGAGGAGAAGTGGGGTGGAAAAGGAGGGTAGACGAAGTAGAGAAAGGAGTAGGTGGAAGGAAACGAAATAAAGAGCGAGAAAGAGAGAGAGAGAGCCATCATCACAGAACTAACTTTTACACCAGTACTGAGAAGATGTTACACAAATTATTATTGGTAATATTGCATAAAAAATCCATGCATGGTTGATTTCAGAAGAATACAAGACACAACTACTGTATTTAGTATAATGAATACCCAAACTAACAAAAAAATACAGCACTAGATTAATTTACTTTGTAATATGTTAATAAAAGTAAAAAAAAAGAGTAAACAAATGATTAATCCTTGAATAGCCGTAAAGATAAGAATATTAACGTCAAAAAACACCAAAATAACAAGATTCTGTGAAGTGTGTGAGTGTGAGTGTGTGTGTGTGTGTGTGTGTGTGTGTGTGTGTGTGTGTGTGTGTGTGGAGAGCAGGTAGGCTAAGAAGATTACAGTAGCAGATTACACACCAGGAACCCGGAAGAAGGATTTATGAAGGGTCGGGAGAGGAGGCTGATTCTTATCTCAGGAATAGCTTTTAGAGGTGGTGAAGGAGGGGTATGGTGTGCTGGCCTGATGTCTGATGGTAGCTGGAAGGTGGTGAAGGAGGGTATGGTGTGCTGGCCTGATGTCTGATGGTAGCTGAGGTGGTGAAGGAGGGGTATGGTGTGCTGGCCTGATGTCTGATGGTAGCTGAGGTGGTGAAGGAGAGAGGTATGGTGTGCTGGCCTGATGACTGATGGTAGCTGAGGTGGTGAAGGACGGGTATGGTGTCTGGCCTGATGACTGATGGTAGCTGAGGTGGTGAAGGAGGGTATGGTGTGCTGGCCTGATGACTGATATGGTAGCTGAGGTGGTGAAGGAGAGGTATGGTGTGCTGGCCTGATGACTGATTGGTAGCTGTGAGGTGGTGAAGGAGAGGTATGGTGTGCTGGCCTGATGACAGTGGTAGCTGGTGGTGAAGAATGGTGTGCTGTCCTGATGACTGATGGTAGATGAGGTGGTGAAGGAGGGTATGGTGTGTGGCCTGATGACTGATGGTAGCTGGTGGTGAAGGAGGGGTGTGGAGCAATACGTAACTTCTAG
>NW_024734418.1:0-23242 GCF_018991925.1 Homarus americanus | reverse complement strand
CAGTATGGGCCAATAGGCCTGCTGCAGTTTCCTCCATTCTTATGTTCTTATGGGGGCACCGGATGGTGTGGTGTTCACGTAGTGCAGTAACTCGTCCTCGGGTGTTGATATGAAGGACCTCACGTGGTCATGGAGACACCAGGTGGTGTGGGGTGGTGTCACAGTACCTCACCCTGCTGGGTGGTGTTGTGTTATCTCGTAGTCAGGTGTGAAGCCGACCCACTGTTGTTCCCATGGTGGACTGATTAGCACCTCCTAGCCAGAAGATGGTGGTCAGTTCCCAGGGGTGCTTCAGTATCTCACTGGTCTGTCACGGCTCTCACTGGTACTGTATGGTACTGAATTCACTGGCTTAAACACTGTTCATCACTGTTCAACACTGATCCCACTTCTTTCCGAAACGAAATTGTCACTTTTGATTATGCTGATATCCTGGTGGTGAGGATGGGTCAGGGAGAGGGACTTGGGGAATGGGCCGAACATTGGCCAAGTGGGGCCAATGCTCAGCAGGAACAGCGCCTGAATAGGTCTCGACCCTACGGTGGTCAAGGATGTAGTGTGGAAAGGACTTTTGCATGTGTCAAAAGTAGAGACCGTTTCAGCAGACACCATAAAGAGACTGGGGGCCTATAAAATGTGGTGTTATAGGCATATGTTAAGAAATAATTTACACTGACAGGAAAACAAATGAAGTACTTAGGTGAACAAAGACTTCAAGGAAAGTGTTTTAATTGTTAAAAGAAAAGAACAAAAAAGAGATACTTGGTCCTATATTTAAGGATAAGGGAATAATAACACAAATATTACTGGACAAGTTTAGGGTAGGAGAGCCAGGGGGAAACAACCCGAAAACGTTTGCAGTGGAGGACTGTGGCAGCCAACCCTCAGACATGAGGACGGTACTCTGATTGATAGATTGATTGATTGATTGAATGATTGAGAGAAGATAGATTAGTGGAAAATTTTGCTAGAATTAAATATACTTTTAAACCTGTCCTAATTAACTCCACTAGATACCATCATGCACAGTCCTCACTGTCACATATGTATCAAATCGACTTCACCGTGGAAAACAGTTTCAGACGATTGATAGGGGAATTCATCTAAGACGGATATTAATTATTCTACAGATACAAATACGTGGTTCCACCTGACAACAGTTTCGGCTCCAAGCAGACTGATGGGTCCTGGTCAGGCTTGATGGGCATAGTGGTGAGGGAGGTAAGTGGGGGTGAGGCATCAATCGCGACGAAATTGTAAATCGCATGAAAGTAAGAAACTGTGATTCCGGCCTTTAAAATTTACAATTGTTGCCAATTTTATATTCGTTTATTATAGGTAAATTTGCTTGTGTTTGTGTTACCCAAAGTACAGTATTTGTAGTGACATTCCGTTTAAATATCAATTTCATATTTATTATATCATAGCATATGAGGATACAGAGATGCCCGTATTAAATTTATGAAATGCATACGGACTATAGTATATATATATATATATATATATATATATATATATATATATATATATATATATATATATATATATATATATATATATATATATATATATATATATATATATATATATATATATACATATATATACTTGTATATACAACAACGGCAACATAGTCTTTCTTATGTTTATTTTGTTTTTTACCCACCGAGGAAGCGGAGTTTTGTGCTGACCCGGTGAGTTTGTCTTTTGCACGGGCTGAAGTGGTGGATTTTACCATGCCACTAACTATACTATACTCAAGGATCTTCGCTGGTCGAGGGCGGCCAGAAATCGACCCGTGGGGCTTCCTGTTCGCACCTCTGGCGCCGTTAGTGTGGGTGGCCATCCTGACGACAATGTTGATGCTGCCAGTCGTGATGTTCCTCTTGTCTTCTTCATTCTCTCGAAACGACTATAAACATGACAACTGGACATCGAATTCCTTTAGTTTATTTCGTATCTTACTGCAGCAAGGTAAGTCTTAGGTCCTTGCCATAAAGAGAGCACTTGTGCTAAGGGATACAGCTCTCCAAGGAATTATTTCCTTGGTAAGGTTTGTATCAACAAATCATAAACAAGTGCTTGACATATATGGATCTCACGAAGGATGTATTTCCCAGTGAACTATATCGTATGACAGTGACACCAGTAATCACCAGCGTCTGTCTTGCCCCTTCATCCCACACTATCAAGCTTGCTGAATTTGTACTAGAAGATTGTTCTTTCGTCTCCAGGACCAACACTGAATATCTTTATTAAACGATCCGATCATCAAAGTCAATTTAATTTAATGCGGTTACCTACGTGACAAAAATATTTTCTGAATTTGTCCAGAACGATATTTGACTCATTAAGTACACAGGTTTATTGCTTTTGAATGTGATAATGCCCATCCAAATTAGTTTAATCGGTTATGACTAAGCGATCTAACTAAGTATAAATTCCACCTTGTGTTGATCTTCGAAAAGTAGTAGAAGTGTAAGCAGAGTCCACAGGCATGACTACCCATTAGAGACAGTACTTTATACTAAGCCTCCCTGGGGCAGAGGGGGCCTGGACTGCAGTCAGTCGCCTACACCTACCCAACTTGAACAGTTAGTTATGTACACCCTTTACCGAAGGGTGGACTGGGAGTGCTTCATGATCTAACTAGTGGCGCCTGGAACAAGAAAGGGGATTGTATCTGAAACTTTCATTATTTCACAAGGATTCTAATACTGGTATATTGTCTCATAAACACATATACACACTCACTCAAAAGCATGTGTGTGTGATGAGTATTCCGGATTTTTTTCCAAAGATATGATTATTCCATCAGTATATCACCAATACACTTTTTTTTTAGATAATAACTATGTACAGGTAAAATTAAAAAAAATATAAGCTAATTTTTAGATGTCTGTTCTGATTTTTTTCTTGTTTCAAACAAATATTTTATGTAAAATGACACTAGGTTGTCTAAACTAAACATGCGATTAAATAGGCAACAGCGATCGAGGATGACATATTGACAACTGTACACCTACTGTATATGAATTATTTTTTTATAAATAATAGCTGCATTTATTCTTTAAGCAAAAGAGTTTTATTTGTATTTTTTATCTTTCAAGAATCTTTTTTTAGGGGGTCCACTAGAGGTCGAGTGGGGGAAACCGTAGTTATCTTTAGTGTTTGCAAGCTATAGTTCCCTAGACGGCGAAATGAGAAACAATAGATGTACGACCCCTGATGTTTAATACTTCCAGTGGGCTACCGATTCCAATGCCGATAATGCAATTATTTAGCTTTCCCCTAGAGAAATATTTCCTCGCATACATTAACAACCCCTTGAGTGTAACAACTTATCCCTTTGAGTACAATAACTTAGTCTATAGAGTGCAACGACTTGATCACTAGTCTCCTTGATCTTAACATTTTGAATACGATGATCAATATCCTTAAATTCGAAGACATTGTACTCAGGGAATAATGTCATTCAATAGTTCGTATAAGAACCTTAGGCTTAAAACTCATTATATCACTACTACCAACAATACTATTATTATTACATCGGTGCCACAGACTACATGGTGTCTGGATGGTGGTGGAGGCGTCTTGTGTTCGCTGTTTGGATGTTAATGTCACTCGTGCTGGTCAAGAGCTACGCCGGGACTCTCATGTCCGTACTCGCAGTAAGACACATCGAACAGCCATACCAAACCCTTCGTGACCTTTTAGACAGCCCCTCGACAACTATGATTTGGCAGAGCAACTCAAAGGTTGTTGAATATATCAAGGTACGAGCACTTGTAGGTATCTGTCTCTTAATAAGTTGATGTATGTACCCACTTAAATATGAATTGCAATTTATATAGGGGAAGCTTAGTAAGACTTAGGTGCGTTTCTGTCATGTCTTGGTCAAGTAAGACCTTACGATATTATCACCATATGAATATTACTGTAGCCTTATTCTTAAACCTGTACTTGCACAAAAATGTACTATAGCAGAATACCTAATATCAGTGTGAAAGTGGCTGTGCATTATGTGTGAATTTCACCACATTTTTTCCTCCAAGTCAGTGGAGTCTGGGATATACCGTGAAGTGGCCGAAACGGAGTCAAGGGGAGGCATCAAGTACCAGACATTGTTTGAGGTCTTCCACAGCGCCGACACCCTGGTGAGGCGAGGCGACCACGTTCTTATAAACAACGAGATCATCATTAGTATGATCGTTAGCCGAGACGTCTCTAAAACAGGTTTCAACTACTTTCTTTGTTATTCTTAGATGGTCAACTCGTTTGGTTTGTCCTTGTACAGTGAATTATGTATATCACAGCATTATAATTTACTCTCGACAGGAGCTGCCATGCACAGGCCAACCGGCCTATTGCAGACTCCTTATTTCTTATGTTCTTAAGTGAGAGAGGTGGTCACTTAGGTCAATCCTTCAAAGACTTATATTTGTCTTGGTGAATATACAGGGTGATTCAGCAAAGAGGATAATTAAATTGGAGGATGAAATTCTTGGATAATTCTAAACCACAATGCCTCTATGGTAAAATGTTAGATTCTGCATAGTTTCCATGTTATAATATATTTAAGATGTTGTATTAATGAGAGTGAATATGAATTGAAACCCCTATAGGTTTCTGTAATCATTTATCCATAGATCTGTACAGTGTGACCCCTCTTTGTTACAACCTAAATGAAATGTTCAAAGTTGCCCCCTTCTGCCTCAATGCAGGCCTGTACACATCGCACCATTGATTGTCTGACGTGTTCTAGAATGCCTGGACTATGTTTAATGTACTTGCACCAGTCACGAACAAGGGGGCATATGCAGAGTCTGACATTTTACCATAGAGACATTGCGGTTTAGAATTATCAAAGGATTTCATATATATATATATATATATATATATATATATATATATATATATATATATATATATATATATATATATATATATATATATATATATATATATATATATAAGTTATGTGTGCGTGTATGTAATCATAGTTCAGTTGCAGTTAATACTATACTAATACACCTGTACCTCCCGTAGGTCGTTGTGACTTCTACTTGTCGAGAGAGAGGTTGCTGCCATCTGCCTTAGCTCTCATTGGTCAAAAGAACAGTCCTCTTGTTCCTGTAATAAGTAGAATGTACAAACAATCATAGTGCATAAAACATTATTATATTGGTCTATCTATCTAACCGTTCTTATCATTATAAAACATCAATCTTTGGTTCTATATTTATTTGTCATCATCTTCTACAGGGTCATGTCAATAACTGAAGCTGGGCTGTACTACCAGTGGATTAAACAACAAATACCAAACTTCACAACGTGTTCCTTCCCTCCGACTAAGATCACTGTCAGCACCTCTCTCTCCGTGGAAAACCTTTGGGTAAAATATTTATATTATACTCTATTTAAAAAAAAATGATGATCATCACTGTAATAGTAACAATAATATTAATTATTGAATGCAACAGGAACTACCAATACTACTATTACTACTGCTGCCACTACCACTACTATACTTTTTTTTTAATTGTATGGCCTCCAGCCTCCCCCAATAGCTATACCTTCGCCACCATTTTATTACCTTAATATTAAATATCCTACTTTACTACTACTACTACTACTACTTATAATAAAAATAATAATAGTAATAATAGTATTAATAGTAATAATAAAAATACTAACAATAATAATAATAATAATAATAATAATAATAATAATAATAATAATAATAAACTATCATGAGTTACATAAAACTATAAATCATTATTCGTTTATTTATCGTAGGAATGTTATTTAAATCTAGCGCTCTTCTCCACACTCCAGGGGATGTTTGTGCTCCTAGTCACCGGACTGACTCTCAGCGCTCTTATATTTTGCCTCGAGATCATCGCCCATCGTATTTTTCCAGTATAAAACTCCTCATGTAGTGAATAAATGGTTGACTGACAATAAATAGTGCAAGCTTCAAAATGTTTTATTAGTTTCTAAATGACTAGAGCACTGTGATATTCCTTAAGCTGGAGTGTGTGTTAGTTTTTGTGTTTACGTATTTTTGGTGTATATGTCTATATGTGGCAAAACCATATTTTTCGACTTTCATTTTAACTTTGAGGCACCACACATACAGGGGGAACATGTTGTACCACACAGACAGGGGGAACATGTTGTACCACGTAGACAGAGGGAACATGTTGTACAACACAGACAGAGGGAACATGTTGTACCACACAGACAGAGGGAACATGTTGTACCACACATACAGGGGGAACATGTTGTACCACACAGACAGGGGGAACATGTTGTACCACACAGGAAACATGTACCAATGTAGACAACATGTTAAAATTAATACAGACAGAGGAACATGTTGTACCACCTAGACAGAGGAATACAAGTTGTACCACACAGACAGGGGGAACATGTTGTGCCACGTAGACAGAGGGAAACATGTTGTACCACACAGACAGAGGGAACATGTTGTACCACACAGACAGGGGGAACATGTTGTACCACACAGACAGGGGGAACATGTTATACAACACAGACAGAGGGAACATGTTGTACCACACAGACAGAGAGAACATGTTGTACCACACAGACAGGGGAAACATGTTGTACCACATAGACAGAGGGAACATGTTGTACCACACAGACAGGGGGAAGATGTTGTACCACGTAGACAGAGGGAACATGTTGTACCACACATACAGGGGGAACATGTTGTACCACACAGACAGAGGGAACATGTTGTACAGGGGGAACATGTTGTGCCACGTAGACAGAGGGGAACATGTTGTACTTCACAGACAGGGGAACATGTTGTACCCCGTAGACAGAGAACATGTTGTACTGCGTGGACAGAGAGGAGCATGTTGTGCACTGCCACACATACAGAACATGTTGTACCACACAGACAGAGGGAACATGTTGTACCGCATGGAGCAGAGAGACATGTTGCATGCCACACAGACAGGGGAACATGTTGTACCCGTAGACCAGGGAACATGTTGGCCTAGCACAGACAGAGGAACATGTTGTACCACACAGGCAGAGCATGTTTGGCACCACACAGACAGAGACATGTTGTAACACACAGACAGAGAGACATGTTGTACAACACAGACCCAGAGGAACATGTTGTACCACGTGAACCAGAGAACATGTTGTGCCACACATACAGAGAACATGTTGTACCACGTAGACAGAGGGAACATGTTGTACCCAACACAGACAGAGGAACATGTTGTACAACGTAGACAGAGGAACATGTTGTACCACACAGACAGGGGAACATGCTGTGCCACACAGACAGAACATGTTGTACCACACAGACAGAGGGAACATGTTGTACCACATAGACAGAGGGAACATGTTGTACCACACACACAGGGGGAACATGTTGTACCACATAGACAGAGGGAACATGTTGTACCACACATACAGAGGGAATATGTTGTACCACATAGACAGAGGGAACATGTTGTACCACACATACAGGGGGAACATGTTGTACCACATAGACAGAGGGAAAATGTTGTACAACACAGACAGAGGGAACATGTTGTACCACACAGACAGGGGGAACATGTTGTACCACACTGACAGAGGGAAAATGTTGTACAACACAGACAGAGGGAACATGTTGTACCACACAGACAGAGGGAACATGTTGTACCACACACACAGGGGGAACATGTTGTACCACATAGACAGAGGGAAAATGTTGTACAACACAGACAGAGGGAACATGTTGTACCACATAGACAGAGGGAACATGTTGTACCACACAGACAGAGGAAACATGTTGTACCACATAGACAGAGGGAACATGTTGTACCACACAGACAGAGGAGACATGTTGGCCTGTAGCACAGACCAGAGGGAACATGTTGTACCACACAGACAGAGGGAACATGTTGTACCACACACACAGGGGGAACATGTTGTACCACATAGACAGAGTAAGCAAATAACAAACTAAAGCCTAATAAGTCACCTGGTCCCGATGAGATATTTGCCAGAGTGTTAAAGGAATGGAAGGAAGAGCTTAGTATGCCATTAGCAAAGTTGTTTAACATGTCCTTAAAAACAGGTGCAGTACCAGAATCCTGGAGGATAGCGAATGTTATACCGATTTTCAAGAAGGGGGATAGATCACTATCCTCTAACTACCGCCCAATCAGTCTAACATCAATAGTAGACAAATTGCTGGAAGCAATCATTTCAAACTCTATACGAAATCACCTGGAGAAGCACCGATTGATCAATGATTCCCAGCATGGCTTCACAAGCGGACGTTCTTGTCTAACTAATCTATTAACATTCTTTTCATCAGTTTTCGAATCGGTGGACGAGGGGCACAATTATGATGTGGTATATTTCGACTTTAGCAAAGCCTTCGACAGAGTCCCCCACGAAAGACTAATTAGAAAGGAAGAAGCACATGGCATCAATGGTAACATCCTTAAATGGATTAGGGCGTGGTTACAGGACAGGAAACAGTGAGTGAGCATTAACGGCACTAAGTCCCATTGGAGCAAGTCACAAGTGGAGTTCCCCAAATCTCAGTACTTGGACCATTATTATTTATTATATACATAAACGACATAGATATCGGCATAGACAGCTACATAAGTAAATTTGGTGATGACACTAAAATAGGACGTGTTATTAAATATGACGAGGACTCCGCAAAACTACACAACTAAAAAAATTTTTCGAATGGTCTGAAAAATGGCAGACGAAATTCAACGTGGACAAATGTAAAGTACTCAGTATAGGAGATGTAAACAGGGAAACCAGATACCAGATGAAAAACGATGCCATAGAGAAATCCGACTGCGAGAGAAATTTAGGAGTAATGATAAGTAGGAACCTTAAGCCAAGTAAACAATGTGTTTTTGCTCGTAACAAGGCTAATAAAGTACTTGGGTTCATTCAAAGGAGTGTTAGTTACAAGACTAGCGAGGTCATCCTAAAACTGCATCTTGCGCTTGTGAGACCACACCTGGATTACGCAGTTCAGTTCTGGTCACCGTATTACAGGATGGATATAGAATCATTGGAAAGAATTCAGAGGAGAATGACAAGACTAATCCCGGGCATTAGGATCCTTGAGTTTAGAGACAGGTTAAAGCATCTTAATTTGCACTCCCTCGAGAGACGTAGAGCGAGGGGCGACCTGATAGAGGTGTATAAGTGGAAGTCAGGGCTAAACAAAAGGGACCTTACAAAGGTACTCAAACTATCCAACCAGGAGCGAACTCGTAACAATGGTTTTAAATTAGACAAATTTAGATTTGGGCGTGAAATAGGTAAACACTGGTTTGGAAACAGTAGTGGATGAATGGAACAAGTTACCAAATATCATCATTAACTCGAATACGCTGAATAGCTTCAAACATGGGTTGGATGCTGATATGAGCAATAGGGGTTGCTTGTAAACGGGACTGCCCAGTATGGGCCAATAGGCCTTCTGCAGTTTCCTCCATTCTTATGTTAACATGTTGTACCACACAGACAGGGGGAACATGTTGTACCACATAGAGAGGGGGAACATGTTGTACCACACAGACAGAGGGAACATGTTGTATCACACAGACAGGGGGAACATGTTGTACCACACAGTCATGCGACCCGGAAAACGAAACATTATATTTCGAGGGCAATCTTCGTCTTTAAACGGTTGTCTTAGTTATCTCATAGCAATATTTAATTATACATATATATATATATATATATATATATATATATATATATATATATATATATATATATATATATATATATATATATATATATATATATATATATATATATATATATATATATATATATGCAAGTAAATCACTGTAGGTGCGCGTGATCTAGGTATATGGTGATAACCACAAGGAAAGAAGAAAACGCGAAGTTCCCAAGCGCTTTCGTGTAATTCACATCTTCAGGGGTGAGTACAGACTAAAGAGAAATACAAAACAAGGTGTATATATACAGAGGAGGGTGAGACCTGACCATTTTGGACCTGGTATTGCGTATATGTGATTTAGATATTTGGCCTGTAAGAGGGGATATCATCTTTACCAGCCACTTGGATAATTTGTAAGTAACAGAACCCACAGAACTCACGATAGGACGTAAAGGATTATTTAAATACTTCTAAGCTTTTTTCCCAAGCAGTGCCTTGTTCGTTCATGTTAGGAATAATAATCACCCCATTGCCTGGGAAAAAAGCTTAGAAGTATTCAAATCATCTTGTGTCACAGAAAGACTTCTTGTTGAAGCTAGTTTGATTAAGGAATTAAAATCAATAAACCTTAGTGATGGTCAGTTCAAAACTGATAATATGTTACATAAATTAATTTGTCAGTGGCCCAAGGTTAAAAATGCTTTGAAAACCTTTGATCTAAATGTATGATAGTTATTTTGTGGGTCCCTTTTTTCTGACCTGACTTGGCTAGTCACGTCACCACCCTTATCTTAAGCTCCTCTACGTGTGTGTTGGTGTGGGGATTAGTGGATGTCATCATTTTGACCTGACCTCATGTTTTTAGGTCACCCTGTATATTTAAGCCTCTCTCTGTCCATGTAATCCAGTTGCCTCTGAAGATGTCTTGACACACCCTACTGTGCATGGCAGCTCCTATCGAGAGTTACTACCACTCTCTATCGTCCATGAATCTTTCTAGCCTCCTTTTGAAACTTTCCAGAGTTCCAGCACTTACTACAAAGTTGCTAAGCTTGTTCCACTCGTCCACCACCCTATTTTTGAACGAGTTTCTTCATATCTCCCTCCTAAACCGAAGCTTATCCAACTTAAATCCGTTGCTCCGAGTCCTATCCTGCTTGGATATTATAAGAACTTTAGCTATATCTCCTTTATTGATTCCTTTCACCCACCTAAATACTTCTATCATATCTCCCCGCACTCTTCGTCTTTCTAGGGAATGCAAGTTAAGTTTCTTTAACCTGTCCTGATATGGAAGGTTTCTAAGTCCCGGAATCATTTTCGTCATTCTTCGCTGCACCAACTCTAGTGAATTGATATCCATTCTATAATAAGGGCACCAGAACTGAACCGCATAATCGAGGTGCGGCCTGACTAGCGCAAGATATAGTTGCAATAAGTCCTCTGCACTCTTATTACTTACACTTCTAGATATAAAAGCCAATACTCTGTTTGCATTATTTCGAACATTAACGCACTGTTTTCTAGGCCGTAGGTCCGGGCTTACAAGTACCCCGAGGTCTCTTTCACAAGTCGACTTCTCTAGCTTGATGTTGTTAAGGCTGTATACACTGTCAGTATGTGTTCTTCCAATATTAAGTACGCTGCACCTGCTGGTGTTGAATTTCATTTGCCATTTTTCAGACTACCCCTGCAGTATATTTAGATCCTCCTGTAATGCATTTGCATCCTGCCCTGAATTAATCTGCCCCCTATTTTGGTGTCATCCGCAAACTTGCTTATGTCACTGCTGATCCCAGTATCTAGATCGTTTATGTAGATTATGAACAAGAGTGGGTCTAGTACGGACCCCTGGGGAACCCCACTGGTTACACGGCCCCACTCAGAATTAACACCATCTACGCTGACCCTCTGCGTGCTATTGGTGAGCCATGATTTTATCCAATTTAAAACTTTCCTCTCGATACCATGAGCCTTAATTTTTCTCAGAAGCCTCTGATGCTGTACTCTGTCAAATGCTTTGCTAAAGTCTAAGTAAATAACATCGTAATTTTCGTCATTATCTACTACCTCGAAGACTCTCCTAGAAAAAGTCAGCAGATTTGTTAGACAAGATTTTCCCTTTGTAAACCCATGTTGAGAGTCGTAGATTAATTTGCTTTTCTCTAGATACGATCGGATGCTATCTGCTATAATTGATTCAAGAAATTTCCCCCAACTGAAGTCAAACTGATCTGCAGGTAATTTGACGCTGATGCTCTGTCTCCCTTTTTGAATATGGGTACTACATTTGCCTGTTTCCACAAGTCTGGCACAACTCCGGTGTCTAATGATTTTGTAAATAAATTTACAAGGGGTCCACTATTCTGTTCCCTACATTCTTTGAAGACTCGAGGGATGCTGTTCTGATATTGTACTTATGTTGTCTGATTCTGAACTGCAATGTTTATATATATATATATATATATATATATATATATATATATATATATATATATATATATATCATGTAAATCCACAATGAAAACGTGGATAAGATAAATCTTGATAAAATCACACGGGAAAATGGAAACAACGGAGTTGTTTCCATTTTCCCGTGTGATTTTATCAATATATATATATATATATATATATATATATATATATATATATATATATATATATATATATATATATATATATATATATATATATATATATATATATATATATATATATATATATATATATATATATATATATATATATATGCAAGTAAATCAATGTAGGTGCAAGCGTGATTCAGGTATGTTGATAATCATTGGGAATAGGTGTTTTGCTTTTTGTAATTAATATTCAGTCTGTACTACCCCCTGAAGATGTGAATTACACGAAAGCGCTTGGGAACTTCGTGTTTTCTTCTTTCCTTGTGGTTAATAGCATATATATATATATATATATATATATATATATATATATATATATATATATATATATATATATATATATATATATATATATATATATATATATATATATATATGTAATACTCAGAAATTTCAGAGTAATTTCGAATGCCCCGCCATTGGCAACACTGAGCGTTCAAGGTCGCGGGAGGGAAAAGAGCGTTGCCTGCTCATAGCGAGAGATTGCGGAACTAGGCCTATATGATATTAAATGTAATTTACCGAATTAATAATGATGCGATTCATGAAGTAAGGTACTATTATTGAATTTGAAATTATTATAGATCGTTTATCAGTCTGAATAATGTTACGGGTGTCCCAAGGAGTTATTAGTTAGGCGGAAAATATGTCACGTAGGCATTAGCTAACGCCTTGAGAGGACGCGACGCTGGCTGGCCCTCAGTCGCGGGGAGCAGTCAGGCAGATAAGACGTCCCTGCGCGTCCGTCACAGAAATAGTCACCTGTGCTGAGCTATTGCAGTATAACAAGTAAGTCTCATTCAATCTCAGACAGGGTTAGATAGGGCAGTGGTAAAGTTAACTAGAGCTAACAGTGAGTTCATTTCAGGGTTTCCGTCAGAACCCACTTGACTGGAGTTGACCGGAGTTGACCGGAGTTGACTGCGAGAGAGATTGACTGCCATTTGAGACTGCCGTTGATGATTGAGGGTGGCGATTGTCGCCATTGGACCGATCAGTGTAGGCCTGTCTCTGTTTAGCGGGGTAGCAAAGGATCTGTTGAGTGAACGAGTGCTCCCGACAACTAAAACGACACGGGACCAGCATGAGCAGTGGGTGATCAGTTCTTACCACTCGGGTGCACAACACCACGTGTCCTCGGTCAGCTAGAAGTGTTACCTACTGGCCATAGACACCTGCTGGCGTTCTCTCTTCCTGCCCATGGACGCACTGGGAGTACACTGAGGCTATCTGAGTAAATTAATGGTTACACACTGAGACCATGAGTCTAGGACTCTAGGAGATACCTAGAGGAACATTTTATCTTCCTTATTCCGTAGTTAATATCATATCTCAGTTACTGATATTATCTTGACGTGTGTAGTTTAATATTTCTTAAATAATTTTGATAGAAGTGTTTTTTGAATGTTTGTGTCATTAACTGGAACCAGAGTGATACTGTGATTTGATTCTTTTAATGCATCTAATTTTTCTCCATAATTCTGATCTCAGGTATAACCTTTGTTCCCCAGAGTAGTGTTTAAGTTAGGTTAGGAAGAGTGCATCTGCTGGGGTGATATAATTTTGTTGAGTGCCCTTAAGGCCTATTCATGGTAGAGTATTTAATTTCTTATTTTTTAATACCATTTCCTAAGTGACTGATATTATTTTGTGAAAGCCCTTAAGGCCTGTTTCATGTGTGCAAGCAACATTTCTTAATACTTCAAATTTATTGTTGCCTGAGTTTCTAATAATTTCTATATCATGTATAACTTTTATTCCCCAGAGTAGTGTTTTAAGTTCAAGTTAAGAGGTGCGCATATTGGTGTACCATTATTTGATTGTGTTTGTAGTGTTGGAGGGAATATGAGTGTCTAAATTTTACAGTGTGTCTCATTCATCCCAGTCACAGACGCTATCCTTCCACGGGTCACGGACAATTCATTTTGTTTAGTAGATTTGAGTGTTCTTGTGCTGGTTCGGGATTTTTCTCAAAGGGGCGCTTCCACTGCCATTACCATCTATATATATATATATATATATATATATATATATATATATATATATATATATATATATATATATATATATATATATATATATATATGCTGATCACCACAAGGAAATAGAAAACACGAAGTTCCCAAGCGCTTTTGTGTAATTCACATCTTCAGGGGTGAGTACAGACTAAGGAGAATTACAAAACTTTGCAGGAGGCAATGACGTAGGTAAGCTTACCAGTGTCGAACTGCGTAAACTGTATAGGGAAGCTCTAGATAAGATTAGGGTGAAGGGTGGAACTCCTATTGCTTGCTCTATCCTACCTAGACGTGGTGCCAGTCGTGAATGGATGTCCGTGCAATTGGTTTCAATTGCTGGTTGGAAGAACAGTGTAAAGAGCTGTCGACGCCATTCATTGATAGTTGGAGCCTGTACTATGGTGATGATATTATGTATGCAAGGGATGGGGTGCATTTAAGTAGGAAGGGGGTGGCGGTGCTAGCGAAGATAGTTGACAGGGTAGTAAAGGTGGGGTTTTAATATGTCCAAATGCCATCAATGGTAAAGAGAGGAAAATACCATGTGAAAACAACAGTAGTGAAACAGAAGTAGATAATGCTGAAAATATAGTTAGTCATAATAACAAACATCAAAGTAATAAATGTAAAACAGATAGAAACGGAAGAAATATATTGAGTGTATATTATACTAATAGTAGAAGCTTGTGTAACAAAATGGACCAGCTCAGGGCCATTGTTAGTAAAGAGAACATAGATATAATTGCAATAACGGAAACATGGATAAATTCAAACAGCAAACATTTTTTAGCAGAATTTCATATTCCAGGATATAACCTATTTAAGTTTGACAGAGTAGGAAGGAGAGGGGGCGGTGTAGCAGTGTATATCAGGGTGTCATTAAAAAGCTGCAATAAATCAAACATTAAAACAAATAGCGACAATGAAAGTATTTGGGTAGAGATTGGTGAGGGCAGTGAATCCGTAGTCATCGGTGTTATATATAGACCACCTAATTTGAGTAGGAACGGTGGTAAATTGCTATGGGAGGAAATAAAGAAGGCATCTGATAGAAACAATGTATGTATTCTAGGCGATTTCAACTTTTCAGGCATAGATTGGAAAAATCAACTTAGCGATAATGAATCTGAAGATTTTCTAGAAGTAGTACAAGATAGTTTTTTATAT
The DNA here is from genome assembly GCF_018991925.1 of Homarus americanus. NCBI lineage: Eukaryota > Metazoa > Arthropoda > Malacostraca > Decapoda > Nephropidae > Homarus > Homarus americanus. Next base: position 7,712 of record NW_024734418.1, on the reverse strand, counting down.
CAATTCATAAACTCGCCCACTAGAGGAAATAATATCCTCGATTTAGTTCTCAGTAATAATGAAAATCTAGTAAAAGATGTTGGGATTGGAGACGAACTAGGAAACAGTGATCATAAAGCCATATATTTTAACTTAATATGGAATGGCAGGAAGAAGGAAATTTCGGCCTTGATCCCGGATTTTAGGAAGGCTAATTACGGTAGCTTAAGGAGAGTCCTAAGGGATGACCCTATGGTCAAAAGATTAATCCCCCCCACACCTCCGGAAACTGTCAACTTAGGGGCAGAGAACCCTGAATTTAATTTAGCAGCTACTTATGAACAATTTATTGCGACAACCCATAATGCTCAAAGTAAACACATCCCTAAAAGAAAATTCAGATCGATACGGAACCAACCAAAATGGATGAATAATAGACTCTTAGATTTTCTAGGGAAAAAGAAAGGAGTATATAGAAAAGTTAAGAAAGGCGAAAATCACTTACTTGGTTACTATCAGAACCTAACAAGACAGGTAAAAACAGAAATTAGGAAAGCAAAGAGAAATTATGAAATCAAGGTAGCAAACGAATCGAAAAATAACCCCAAAGCTTTTTGTCAACTGTATAAATCAAAGGTTAGAGATACAATAGGTCCCCTTAAAACTACGACAGGAGAAATGACTGATGATGAGTTAGAAATGTGTAGTACGTTAAATAGTCATTTTCGCCAGTATTCACAAATGAAAACCTAGCACAGTTTCCAGAAGTTCATAAGGTATATAACGACAGTATAGAAAATATGTTGATGAATATCAATATTACTAGTAACGATGTGCTTAAAGTAATTAACAAACTGAAGCCTCATAAATCGCCTGGTCCAGACGAGGTATATGCTAGAATATTAAAAGAATGTAGAGATGAGTTGAGTAATCCATTAGCAGTTTTATTTAATAAGTCATTAGAATCGGGCCTAGTGCCAGAAGCTTGGAAACTTGCAAATGTAGTTCCGATTTTCAAAAAAGGTGATAAATCAATTGCATCAAATTACCGTCCCATTAGTCTCACGTCAATCATAGGCAAGTTGCTAGAGTCAATTATTGCTACAAAAATCAGAAGCCACCTTGAAACATTCAACTTAATTCATTCTTCTCAGCACGGGTTCACCCAGGGACGTTCTTGTCTCACAAATTTGCTTAGCTTTTTCTCAGAAGTGTATGAAGCGGTAGATAATGATAAGTCATATGATATAATTTATTTAGATTTCAGTAAAGCATTCGATAGAGTCCCTCATGAGAGATTGATAAGGTAGAAGCACATGGAATAGGTGGATCATTATTAAAATGGATTAGGTCATGGTTAACTGGTAGGAAACAAAGAGTCAGCATAAATGGATTAAAGTCAGACTGGGGTGCGGTCAAAAGCGGAGTTCCCCAGGGATCTGTATTAGGCCCTCTGCTGTTTGTTATATTCATTAATGATCTTGATTTAGGTATAACTAGTAGGATTAGTAAATTTGCAGATGATACCAAAATGGGGAGAGTGATAAATTCAGACAGTGACTTTGAACACCTTCAAAGAGATCTAGATACCTTACATGAGAGGTCAGTAGACTGGCAAATGAATTTTAATACTGATAAATGCAAGGTACTACAGATAGGGAAGACGAATACAAACGTTAAGTATAAACTAGGTAACACGGAAATAGAATACTCAGATTGTGAAAAAGATCTAGGTGTATTTGTTAGCAACGACTTGAAACCTAGAAACAATGTATTAGCGTTCGCAACAAGGCAAACAGGATTCTTGGGTTCATATCTAGGTCTGTGAGTAACAGAACTGCTGACGTTATCTTGAAACTTTACCTAGCATTAGTGAGGCCACACATGGATTATGCGGTTCAATTCTGGTGTCCTTATTATAGAATGGACATAGATTCTTTGGAGAGAGTACAAAGAAGAATGACAAAAAATGATCCATAATATTAGAAACCTTCCATATGAAGAAAGACTGAAAAGCTTAGGCTTGCATTCATTAGAGAGGCGTAGAGTTAGGGGAGATATGATAGAGGTGTTCAAGTGGGTAAGTGGGATTAACAAGGGTAAAATGGAAGATGTTCTGAAGCTCAGTAATAACGAAATAACTAGAACAAATGGCTTTAAATTAGATAAATTCCGATTCAGAAGGGATATAGGCAAGCACTGGTTTGGTAATAGAGTTGTGGATATGTGGAATAGGCTACCGAGTGCTATAGTAGGATCGGGGACGCTAGGGAGCTTCAAGACGAAGTTGGATAGGCACATGGAAGTGCTGGGATGGGTGTAAAAGGGATCTGCCCTGTATGGGCCAGTCGGCCTCCTGCAGTATCCCACTTTCTTATGTTCTTATGTAAAACACGGTGTATATATACAGAGGAGGGTTAGACCAGGTCCACAATGGTCAGGTATTAGGTAATGACCCTTGTGTGCCCTCGGTTATGGTTTTAGTTTTGATGGCTCTAGCAAGGGAGTCGACAGTGTGGACATAGCCAGAGCATTTTGCAATTTGGAGAAATTCAGCAATTTGACAAGTGAAGAAGTGAACATGTGTAAAGGTGTTGTGTATGCATCTATGTCTAAGCCTTGTGTTCTAAACTGTCCAGAAAGATTCACCAAAGCAATCCAAGCCCTTAAGAAAAATAGGGATCTACATGTCACTAAAGCAGATAAAGCCAACACAGTAGTGATTTTAAACAAAGATGATTATATTTCTAAAATGAATGACCTTTTATGTGATGCTGCAACATATTCTAAGCTCATAAATAATCCTCTCAACACTGTTAACACCCAGTTCAACAAATAACTGAAGTCTCTATTGAGAGACAAAGCTACTCTCATTAAACATCTTACTTCAACGTCCCCTCCACTGCCATACATGTACGGTGTAATCAAGACCCACAAGCATAATAACCCAGCAAGACCCATCATTAGCTCAGTTGGGTCATTCTCTTATAAATTATCAAAATGGTTAGTTTCTTTACTAAATCCGCTAGTTGGCAACATTTCTAACTCTAATATCAAGAATAATATGGATCTGGTTGATAAACTCAATAACTTACACATTAATTATGATTTTAAACTGGTCAGTTTTGATGTAACATCACTCTTTACAAAGGTCCCAGTTGATGATTGACTGGAGTTCCTCATAGATTCCCTGGATAATATTTCATTGCCCGTCTCGAAAGACGACTTCATCGAACTAATCAAACTATGTATTAAGGATTGTAAATTTGAATTCAATGGAGAATATTATGCTAAAAATTTTGGTATGGCACTGGGGAATCCACTCTCACCTGTATTAAGCAACCTATATATGGAATTCGTTGAAAAGAAACTATTAAGTAATATTTTACCACCTTCAGCAGTCTGGTTTAGATTTGTAGATTATGTATTATGTCTCTGGCCAAGTAATGAGGACTTAAAAGCTTTCCTGCCACAACTTAATAACTTAGCCCCCTCGATCAAATTCACTGTGGAATTAGAGCATGACTGTAAATTACCTTTGCTAGACTTTCTGATCCACAGAATAGGTAACACCTTTAAGTTCAGTATTTATAGAAAACCTTCTAATGCGTGTCCATACATTCATTATTATTCTGCCCACCATAATAGAGTCAAACAGTCAGTATTTTCCACAATGTTTTTTACGTGCGTTGAGAATTTGGAGCCCGGAATTCATTGATGAGGAATATAAATATATCTATAATATTGGCTAAAACCTTAAATACCCTAGATCTTTCATAGACAAATGCCTAAACATTACTAAGAAAACTTTTTATAGAACTGATCCCAAGCCCACCCATGACCATAAGAATATCTTAATATTACCATTTCACAAAAATTTCTCACACATTCCTTTACAACTAAAAACCTGGAACGTCAATGTGGCATTTAAAAACTCATGCACTGTTAAACAAATGTTAATCAAGAACTCCCCCAACAGCACAATTGGTTGCATTTATAAAATTCCTTGCAAGGAATGTACATAAGAACATAAGAACATAAGAAAATAAAGAGTCTGCAATAGGCCGGTTGGCCTGTGCATGGCAGCTCCTGTCGAGAGTTACTACCACTCTCTATCATCCATGACTCTATCTAGCCTCCGTTTGAAAGTTTCCAGCGTCCCAGCACTTACTACATAATTGCTAAGCTTGTTCCACTCGTCCACCACCCTATTTGTGAACTTGTTTCTTCCTATCTCCCTCCTAAACCTAAACTTATCCAATTTAAATTCGTTGCTCCGAGTCCTATCCTGCTCGGATATTATAAGAACTTTCTCTATATCTCCTTTATTGATTCCTTTCACCCACTTAAATACTTCTATCATATCTTCCTACACTCTTCGTCTTTCTAGGGAATGCAAGTTTAGTTTCTTTAATCTATTTTGGTAGGGAAGGTTTCTAAGTCCCGGAATCATTTTAGTCATTCTTCGTTGCACCGACTCCAGTGAATTGATATCCATTCTACAATAAGGGCACCAGAACTGACCAGCATAATCGAGATGCGGCTTGACTAGTGCAAAATATATTTGCAATATGACCCCTGCACTCTTATTGCTTACACTTCTAGATTAAACCCTATATCTCTGTTTGCCTTATTTCGAACATTAACGCACTGTTTTCTAGGCCGTAGGTCCGGGCTTACAAGTACCCCTAAGTCTCTTTCACAAGTCGACTTCTCTAGGTTGATGTTGTTAAGGATGTATAAATTGACAGTATTTGACCTTCCAATATCAAGTACGCTGCACTTGCTGGTGTTGAATTTCATTTGCCATTTTTCAGACCACCCCTGCAGTTTATTTAAATCCACCTGTAGTGTATTTCGACCCTACCCTGAATTAAACTGCCTCCCTATTTTGGTGTCATCCGCAAACTTGCTTATGTCACTGCTGACCCTAGTATCTTGATCGTTTATTGGGGAGCCCAATTCAGATTTAAAACCATCTACGCTGACTCTCTGTGGTCTATCGGTTAGCCATGATTTAATCCAATTTAAAACTTTCCCCTCGATTCCATGAGCCTTAACTTTTCTCAGAAGCCTCTGATGCCGTACTCTGTCAAATGCTTTGCTAAAGTCTAAGTAAATAACATCGTAATTTTCGTCATTATCTAATACTCCAGGGACTTTCCTAAAAAAAGTCAGCAGATTTCTTAGACATGATTTTCCCTTTGTACATCCATGTTGGGAGTCGTAGATTAATTTTGTTCTCTAAATGCGATCGGATGCTATTTGCTATAATTAATTCAAGAAATTTGAAACAGCCCTGATAAGCTTGAAAATAAATGTGAATATCCATATTACTAAGGCTGATAAGTCCAATGCTATTATAATTTTGGATAAAAGTGACTATAATGATAAGTTCAATTCCTTACTAAGTGATGACAGCACTTATTGTGAGCTTAGAAAAGATCCCCTGGAAAATATTAATAAGTTATCTAAAAGTAAATGAAGGAGTTATTGAAAAAGAACCTAGATCTCATCAAACAGTTCTCACAAATCAGTCCCACTTTACCTTATATGTATGGAGTGATCAAAACACATAAGCCTAATAATCCATTACGTCCTATCGTGAGTTTTGTGGGTTCTGTTACGTACAAATTATCCAAGTGGTTGGTTAGGATGCTATCCCCAAATATCTAACTCACATTTACACAACAGTAGTGATTTAATTGATAAACTCAAGAAACACAATGAACCATGTAAATTAATAAGTTTTGATGTAAATTCACTTTTCATTAGAGTACCGCTGAATGACTTACTTTCATTCCTTAAAGATAAATTGCATCTGTTCCATTTGACTATTGAACTTGATACATTTCTCAAATTGAAAGAGTTATGTGTTACTGACAATTTGTTTAGAGCAAATGGAAAGTTTTACAAACAAATATTTGGCATGAGCATGGGTAATTGTCTTTCTGCTCCCTTAGCCTGTATTTATAAGGAGCTTTTTGAGGCTAGATTACTATCCAATGGTATAGATATGTAGATGATGTTCTTTGTCTATGGACTAGAAACAGTGACCCACTGGAATTCTTAGGCAAGCTTAATGATCTTGTCCCAAGTATTACCTTCAAAATTGAAAGAGAAATAAATGGATCCCTTCCATTTCTAAATATGCTTATCATGAGAAATGGTCATAACTATAAAATTAAGGTGTACAGAAAGCCTGCACATGTAGACTGTTTCAGTGTTTCATTCATTTTTTATCGAGTCACCTTCAGCCTACCAAAATGTCAGTTTTTTCTGCTATGTTTTTGAGATGTTTGCGTATTTGTGACCCTGAATTTATTGAAGAAGAACTACAACACATTCAGTCCATTGCACAAAAACTTGGGTTCCCTTCATTGTTTGTTGATCGTTGTTTTAAAAGGGCTAAAAAATCCTTATATTCTACTCAAACCAGGCAACTTCCTACACTTAAGAATATTTTGACACTACCTTATCGCAATGAATTTGTCCCGTTAGTTCAGTCCCTTAATTACTAAACATTAACGTTGTTTTTAAGTATGACTCAACTATTATTAATATATTAATTAAGAAGAGCCCAACCTTGAATGTAATTGGAAGTGTTTACTGCATTCCATGTAGCAACTGTAATGGAAATTATGTAGGTCAGACTGGGAAAGCATTGCAACTCAGAATTGAACAGCACAATATTAGAACGGCATCTGAAAGCAGTGCCCCGTTCGTTCATGTTAGGAACAATCATCATCCCATAGATTGAGAAAACAGTTTAGAAGTATAAATCATCATGTGTCACAAAAAGACTTCTGGTTGAATCACGTTTGATATGAGAATTGAATTCTCTAAACCTTAGTGATGGTCAGTACAAAATTGATAATATGTTACACAAATTTATTTGTCAATGGCCCAAGGTTAAAATGCTTTGAAAGCATTTCAGTTAGATGTAGGATAGATGATTAGTGGGTCTCATGTTTTTTACCTGACTTAACATGACTAGGTAAGTCGCCCGTTCTTATAAGCTCCTTTTGTGTTTGAGGTGTTGGTGTGTGGATTATTGGCTGTCAGGTTTTTTACCTGACCTCATGATTTGTAAAGTGTACATAAGCCTCTCTGTCAATGTATACAGCCTTAACAACATCAACCTAGAGAAGTCGATTTGTGAAAGAGACCTAAGGGTACTTGTAATCCCGGACATACGGCCTAGAAAACAGTGCGTTAATATTCGAAATAAGGCAAACAGAGTATTGGGTTTGATATCTAGAAGTGTAAGTAATAAGAGTGCAGAGGTCTTATTACAACTATATCTTCCGTTAGTCAGGCCACACCTCGATTATGCGGTTCAGTCCTGGTGCCCTTATTGTAGAATGGATATCAATTCACTAGAGTCGGTGCAGCGAAGAATGACGAAAATGATTCTGGGACATAGAAACCTTCCATATCAGGATAGGTTAAAGAAATTAAACTTGCATTCCCTAGAAAGACGAAGAGTGCGGGGAGATATTATAGAAGTATTTAAGTGGGTGAAAGGAATCAATAAAGCGGATATAGATAAAGTTCTTATAATACCCGAGCAGGATAGGACTCGAAGCAACGGATTTAAGTTGGATAAGTTTAGGTTTAGGAGGGAGATAGGAAGGAACTGGTTCACAAATAGGGTGGTGGATGAGTGGAACAAGCTTAGCAACTTTGTAGTAAATGCTGAAACGCTGGAAAGTTTCAAAAGGAGACAGAAT
>NW_024734417.1:0-11026 GCF_018991925.1 Homarus americanus | reverse complement strand
TTAACTTTAATGAATGAATACTTTGTTTTACATCGTCCTGTGCTACCATACCATGGATTTGGCTACTTTGGGCTCGCAAGAGATCTGCCCTGGCAACTGTACGGACACTCACAGCTGGTGGTGTGTTGGTGCATCGTTTCCATTGTTTACTGGTAGTTACTGGCAAATATTTTTCAACCTAACGAAACTATTACCCGTTTAGAGGTCGACCCCCAATTTTTGCCAAATAATTTGGTCTTAAAAACTCGAACTACACACAGGTATATACGGTAAATAAGGACATGGGGGGCCAGGGATTTTTTAGGGGAGGGGGGGCAGCAATAGTACACAGATTTTTAACATTCACGGGTATCTCTGTTACCTAACCCCGCGAATGTTAAGGGCCGACTGTATAAGTGTTGCCAATCGATTAAAACTGTTACCTAGTTCAGGATAAGGCCAGGCCAAGGTGCAAATATTACAAGGGAAATTACAATGGGATGAGGGAAGAGATGAGGGGTATCAACTGGCCTGACTTATTAAGGTACAAGAACGCAGACACTACGCTAAATATCATAACTAGTAAAGTGACCCATTTGATCGATATATATATATATATATATATATATATATATATATATATATATATATATATATATATATATATATATATATATATATATATATATATATATATATATATATATATATATATATATATATACACACACACAGTCGGCCCTTAACATACGCGGGGGCTACGTAACAGATACCTGTGGATGTTAAATATCCGCATATATGTGCTGCCCCCCAAAAAAAACTGGTCCCCCCATGCCCTTATTTACCGTATATACCTGTGTGTAGTTCAAGTTTTTAAGACCAAATTATTTGGCAAAAAATTGGGGGTCGACCTCTAAACGGGTAATAGTTTCGTTAGGTTGAAAAATATTTACCAGTAACTACCAGTAAACAATGGAAACGACGCACCAACGCACCACCAGCTGTGAGTGTTGCCAGGCAGAGCTCTTGCGTCATCATAGCAAGCCCAAAGTAGCCAAGTGCATGGTATGGTATGCACAGGACAATGTAAAACATAAAGTATTCATTTTTTAAAGTTTATTTATAGATACTGTACATAAATTTTTGTTCATTACATTTGAAACATCAATCTTTGTTAATTAAATTTGAAACAAAAGAAAACTACGATACCGTATTTCTAAATACCTGGTATTTTCATTAAAATATTACATCACAAGTATATTTTACCTTAACCGTGACTGAATGAATATACTGTAGGTATTCTCAGAAATAAATATGGAAATATAATATTTTTGCTGGAATGACGTACATATTACAGTGGAAAGTGGGGTAAAATCATGACGAAAACAATGACTTTCGCTTTCTTTCGTTATTCAAAAGATTTTACCATAATCGCTTTTCGAATGGTTTTCAGCTAAAAAACTGTTATACTTGTACTGTATTACAATAATATTCTATCCTATCATTAGCCTTATAATCCCACAACTGAAAACCATTCGAAAAGCGATTACGGTAACATCTTTGTTCTAAAAGAGAAATATAATGCACACTATTTAATATTAAAATGCAGCTTTTAAAAACAATTAATACACCAGAATGGCTGGGTTGTAAGTATCTACACTCAGTCCTGCCCCACGCCTGTCACTACCTCCTAAACTCTGCCCTCCGGCCTCCTCCACTCTCCCCGTCACTACTGCCGACAACGAACACAAATGTTTTGTGAATAACTGCACCTCCACTTCCTATGTACAGTACTGAACTGTACTGTGCATTTTTACAAACAATAAACATGGCAAGAAAAGCTATTAAAAAAAAAGAGATAAAAATTTCACTTTACTGTACAGTACCTATCCTCGGCGACAGGACGGGGGTCATCGGGCTCATCGTCACTCAATTCCATAACGGGTGGTGAAGTGGGGGCGACCGTAGATTCAGCTGCTTCCTCACTGCCGCCAGTGATTGATGGTGTTAAATCTCTCCTTCGGTGATCAAAGAACATGGTGATGGGGAGTTGTCGTCTCTTTCTTTTCATTTCTTCCATGATGTTTTTGTATGGAGCAAAAACGTCATCCATCCCTCGCATGAATTTCAGGGCACGCACCATGGAGGGGTCCATACTATAGGCCAGATTTTTCAGTGCCTCAATATTCCTGGTCATCTCCCCCAACTTCTCCAACGTTATTTCTTGGTGCTCTTCCTCTTCCTCATCCTCTTTCCCTTTCGCTTCCTCTTCCTTGCCTGAGTCTACTAACTCCTGTAGATCCTCCTCAGTCAGCTCAGTGTCGTGCTCTTCAATTAGCTCCCTAATCTCGTCCTCTGCCATGTCCTGGAAGCCTTCAGCAGCCACTTTCCTTGACAGTGCCAGGGTCTTTCTGAATATTTTCATTAAAATCCATTAAAATCATTTTCCTTGTCATCGTCTTAAGCACCAAACAGCTCCTCCCAGTCTTCTCCTTGAACAGGGCTAGAGGGTACGTGTTTTTCGAATCGTTTTCAATTAAAAAAATGTTACAGCACATGTATATTTTACCTAAACTGTGCCTGAATGAATATATTCTCAGAAATAAATACTGTAGTAGTTTTGCTGAAACGTGATGTATTTCAATGTAAAATAGGATAAAATACATGACGAAAACAAAAGACTTTAGCTAACCTTCCAATGTTCAAGAGATGTTACTCGTTTTTTTAATAGTTTTCGGTTAAAATACTGTTATATTACAACGATATTCTATTCATACTGTGCTTGATATACAGTAATACCCCGATTTACGCGGTCAATTGAACCCACAGGGTACCGCGTTAAGTGAAATCCGCGTAAATGGAACAACAGAACATATGGGATTAATTCCAATAGAGACTGGCCCGACCCCCAAACTCCACTTTTTCCGACACAATACCTGTTGTAGTAAAAATAACATCTAAATTTTATGATGGTATGCTCACACAATTAATAATTAAGAGAAATACAGTCGCCAGGTTAATGTCCATTCAAATAATAGACTCAAATTCCCCCCCCCCCTTTCACACTCACTGGCCCCTACCTCTCTGAGAAATGATTGGGTGAAACACTAGATTTTAACGTTTAGTACAGTAATAAATAATACCTCAGACTAAAGTTAGCATAATATAATTGACATTTCTGGATTCCTTGCAGGTCAGGGAATATTTTGAATGTAAACTTCATATATTTTGCACAAAAGATAAAATACTTGCTTTGTGTAAACCAAATTATTACATTAGATCTAAAATTTGTATGTCTAATGCAAAATCCATGATGTTTATATTCAAAATGATCATCATATTGTAAGAATTCCAGCAATGTAAATTATATTCTGGTCCAGTAATTTGTATGAATTTTATGAGCTGAAACAAATATCTTCAGTTAATAAAAAAAAAATATTCTTCACGACACTATCTGTCAATCAAAGTACCCCAACTTGCCTCCCCCCTCTTCCAACCGCGCCAGATGGTCGGTCGGTCGGTCCCAACCCTCCCCCCCACCCCCCACTTTCCCTCCCTACCAGAGAAATGTTGGGTGAAAAAACAAATTTTTACTTAAGTAACAAATAATACTTCAGACTAAAGTCAGGATAATATAATTGACATTGCTGGATTCCTTGTAAGACCAGGCACATTTTCAATATAAATGTCATATATTTTGCACAAAAGATAACATATTTACTCAGAGTAAACATTACATCTAAAATTTGTATGTCTAATGCAAAATCTATGATGTTTATATTCAAAATGATCATCAAATTGTAAGAATTCTGTTAAATGTAAATTATATTCTGGCCGGGTAATCGTATTAATTATGAGCTAAATAAAAATTTACCACGCAAGATGGCGGGTAGATTAACCGCAAGAAGTGAAAGCTCGGGTTCTGGGCTACTACTGGGTGAGGCACCGCGAGGCGAGAAATCATAAAGTGAAAAACCGTAAAGTGCGAGCAAGCAACCGCACGAAATGTACCACAGAAACACGCACGTGACATAGTGGAATGTGGGATAAAATCGTGACGAAAACAATGACTTTCGCTTTCTTTCGTTCAAAAGATGTTACCGTAAACGCTTTTCGAATGGTTTTCTGTTCAAAAAAATGTTGCATCACAAGTGAATTAGGATAGAATATATTGTAATACAACAGTTTTTTAACTGAAAACCATTCGAAAAACGATTACGGTAACATCTTTTGAGCGAAAGAAAGCGAGTCATTGCTTTCGTCACTTTCCACTGTAATACGTACGTCATTTCAGCAAAATATTACATTTCCATATTCTCAGAAATAAATAGAAGTTTTGCTGAAACGTAATGCATTTCAATGTAAATTAGGATAAACTACATGAAAACAAAAGACTTTACCTAACCTTCCGATGTTCAAGAGATGTTACTCGTTTTTTCAGTAGTTTTCGGTTAAAATACTCTTATATTAGTGATATTCTATTCATACTGTGCTTGATATAATACATTCACGGAAATATAATATTTTTGCAACTACAATGCTGATGTCAACACAAGCGTGGTTACGGCGAGACTGACTGAGTGAGGGAGAGCTATGTGTGTGTGTGAGGTTGCGGGAGCGAGCGGTGTCCCGTGTTCGGTGCCGCGCACTAGTTGAATGGCACGCAATTTGAATGTACTTCAATTACTTCAATGTACAGAATATTCCTCCGGCGGGGCAATCCGCATATTTGCAAATCCGTGTATGCTAAACCCGCGTATGTTAAGGGCCGACTGTATTCAGAAATTTCAGTGAAAATTCAAACGCCGCGCCATTGGCAATGCTGAGTTCAAGGTCGTCTGAGGGAAGACCGCTCTCCCCACACGTAGCGAGAGGATGTGGAACTAGGCCTATACGATATTAAATGTAATTTACCGAGTTATTAGGGACGCGAATCATGAAATTAAATATCCTGGAAAGCGTGAACCAGTGAGCAAGCGTGGCTGGGGAGCGGTGAGAGGTCAAGGACCACCTCTGTACTGTACCCAGGCGAGACGGATCGCGTGACCTGGTTCCTTCGTTTATTTAACATCAGTATTAACAAATAAGTTTTATTCAATCTCAGACAAAGCTTGATAGGGCGGTAGGAACAAACGGTGATGTGAGACAATAGCTAACAGCCCGGGTTTTTCAGGGTTCTGTAGACCCCACGCGGTATGATAACATCCACTGGCGGTATGAGACACGAGTGGTGAAGCGAGCTGTATGACCGTCCACTGACCTGGGTTTGAGTCACCTGTTGAGTATGGTGAGAGTTGGAGTGAACCCAGTGTAGATATACGAGACGAATATGGCTGTAATATGTAACTGTACTATTTACCATTATTGATTCAGGTCTCTGTATTATATGTTATAATCATACTCCCTTTTGTCACTGTGTTAGTTCAGACTTTGGGCACATGCGCGCTGTACGCGCATGCACAGATAGAGATACCCAGAGAGATTCCAAGACAGGACGCTGTTTCCCCTGTCTTAACTCCTTTTGTGTGTTTGTCCCAGAAATAGAACTTACGAACTTGACACCAGTGTGTTTCCTTCACCCCTGATTGGAAGTATCACCTGGGTCTCCCACACCCAGCTGTCTAGGTGCCCAACTAACGACAAGACGATCGTTTCGGGTCATCAACTTTCCTCTACCTCGGCTCACAATACCACATATCTTCAAGCAGCTTAGTGAAAACCTTTTACTAACGGGAAGCTAAAGCTTCTCTCAACAGTACAAGGTCTGAGTGGGTCACTCCCTTCCGTTTCATGGATGTACTGGGGGTAAAGTGAAGCCAGCTGAGTGATACAGGGTCACACACTGGGACCAAGAGTCCAGTGGAACTTAGAGGTACATTTCCAAGGTTGAGAAAGGCTGGTTTGGGCCTTAAACTACGGGTGCCTGTTGGTTGTGCCTTAAAAACTATGGAGTGCAGGTGGAATCTGTGTTAGGTTAGGAAGCATGGTTCACGGGTATTGTTGGACTCAGTAACTTCTTAATAATAGTGATAATATTTTTGTGTGTACTTAATACTATTTTTTCAACTACTAATGTATGCTGTGTGCATTTAATATTTTCTTATAATTCCGATCTCAGGTATAACCTTTGTTCTCCAGAGTAGTGTTTAAGTTAGGTTAGGAATTGTGCATCTGTTGGGGTGATATAATTTTGTTGAGTGCCCTTAAGGCCTATTCATTGTAGAGTTATTAATTTCTATTTTTTTATACCATTTTCTCAGTGGTTGATATTATTTTGTTGAAAGCCCTTAAGGCCTGTTTCATGTGTGCAAGCAACATATCTTAATACTTAAATTTATTGTTGTCTAATGAGGCATTGTCTGAGTTTCTAATAATCTCAATATCATGTATAACTTTTATTCCCCAGAGTAGTGTTTTAAGTTCTGGTTAAGAGATGCGCATATTGGTGTACCATTATTTGATTGTGTTTGTAGTGTTGGAGGGAATATAAGTGTCTAAATGTTACAGTGTGTCTCATTCATCCCAGTCACAGATGCTATCCTTCCACGGGTCACGGACAATTCATTTTGTTTAGTAGATTTAAGTGTTCTTGTGCTGGTTCGGGATTTCTCTCAAAGGGGCGCTTCCACTGCCATTACCATCTAATAATCTTTAATAAACCCCAAGTCAAGTGAGAAATTAAAGTCCAGTAATTCCGACCGGTTACAAATGGTAACAGAGCGTAGTTATTTTTATTTCGTGACTGATAGTTCTGTGGTTGGGATAATGGGCGTAATCATGGAGTGGATGGAAACGGTAGAGTGTGTGACCCCAGCTCTACTCATGCTCGCCGTGGGAATGGGTTTGTTGTGGTTGACAGTGCAGGGTTACTCGGAGAAAAGGAGAGACAGCCCGGGGTTGGTACAGTTGAGAGAAGAGTTCGTGGAACGTATTGGGAAGCTAGAGGGGAAAATCCGGGGAGAGTACCAGGAACCATTGGAACAGTTAGAAGGGAAGATCAATGGGGAATGTCAGGCATGGGCGAACCAAATCAGGGGGAAGTATGGAGTATATGTACAACAGTTAAGGGGGGAGCACCACACACAATTGCAACAGTTAGAGAAGGAACAACAACACCACCTAGCTCAGTTGAGGGATGCACTAGATAGGGTAAAGACACAGTATCAAATACAGCACGATGAGACAATGTGGGAGATGAGGAGACACAATAGTAGAGAGGGAACTAGTCTCGGGGCCGGGTTGACCATGTCTAAGTTCGACGGTAGGCCAGGAGTAGAGGTAGGGAAGTGGTTAAGAGAGGTTGACCGAACCCTCAAGCTGCTAGACGGAGACGAGGTCAGTCGAATCCAATTCATAATAAGGCATCTTGCGGGGCCTGCGGCAGATCGCGTATACAATGCACGCAGAGACTGGGAAACCGTAGATGAATTAACTTGTTATTTGAAGCAGCAATACGGCGGGCAGACGGCCACGTACGACGCCATTCAGAAGGTGATGAATCAGAAACAACGGAGCAACGAAACACTTCTTGAATATCATGATGCTATGCTCGATTTAAACGATGAGTTGAACCACCATGGACATAAATATGATAAGGCCCTGTTGGGAGATGCAATCACTCGGGGGTTCAAGGAGGAAAAAAGCCGTATGTGGTTATTGGAGGAGATCTAGAAGTATCCTCACCGTAGTCTAGATGAGTGGATCACGGGGCTGAGAGAGGCGGAACAAAAACGAGAGGCTTTGAGGGAGGTACCGCTGACTAAGGGAAGAGAGAACGAACCGCAGGCTGGGGACTCGATTCACCCGATGTGCTATGCGTGTGGACAAAAGGGCCACCTCAGTTTCAATTGCACGAACAGGTCCGGACCAGGAGAGTGTGTCCCACGGGGATACGTGGCCAATGGCCAGTATCGAGTTGGAAATAACAATCGGAACTGGCGGTCGGGAAATGGTCAAGGCCAGGCAGTCCCCGCCAACCGTTCCTGGCCTCACCAATAGATTCCACCGGCGATGTTATGAACCAAGAGAGAGCGGACCCGTGGTCAAGCGTGATCCGCATGACAAATTTAATCACGACAGAAGGTACCTTAAGGCTGAAAGCAGTGTGTCCTAAGGTTTCGGTGCTGGTAGCGGGTAGTGAAATGTGGGGTTTAGCAGATACTGGGGCAGAAGTGTCGTTAATTGATGAACACTTCTACCGTCAGGAGCTGGAGCCTGCAGACGTGGTGTTGCAGCCCACTCGAATAAGGGTGAAAGGGGCGTCAGGGTTTCCAGTGCCGTGTGTGGGGTGTATTCAGGTCACTATGGTCGTATGTGGGGTGGAAGTCACTGATGTGGGGCTGTTGGTTTGTCCAGGGATTGAGACCCAGGGTAAGGGGCAATAGCATGTTGGGTTGTTGGGGATGAATGTGCTGGGGGAGGTTGCGGAGATCTGGCCGCACATATATTGCTTGTGCAGGGAAGACAGGAGCACTGCTCAGTGGGAAAATTGCTTGCATGAGGTTAGGCAGTTATGTGCAATAGAGGCCATCAGCCTGGGGTATTGTACGACGGAGAGGAAGAAAAGCCCAACCATTCCTCCCCGGAGTACTCGGTTGCTGTCAGTATGTGTTCCCTCATTAAGCCAGGTAGCTAACAAAGAAGTAGTGATTGAACCTCTAACAATGGAGGATGAAGGTTGGATGCCTGAGGGTGTTGCCAACAGCTGTAAGAGTGGTGAGAGAGGCATGACCCAGGTGTTGGTGGCAAATCTGTCTGAGCGTCGTAAGAACTTGAGGGGCAATTGGCGGATTGGGAAAGTGGCTTTTGGGACGGAAGTCAAAGTAGACATCAGTGAGGAGGTGTATGTGAGGACAGTTCAACCGAATTCCCGTACGGAAAGTGCACACGGAGAAAATGAATGAGGAACAAGAGCGTGCAGTTAGGGGTTTAATAGAAGAGTTTAGTGATATTTTTGAAGGGGAGGGCCAGCCCATAGGAAAGGCTATTGGGGTTCAGCATGAGATCCCAGTGACTACAGACAGGCTAGTTAGGGTGCCATACCGGAGGATCCCTCCAAACCAGGTACCAGAGGTGAAGCAGCACATTAGCCAGCTGTTAGAACAGGGAGTAATTCAGCATAGTAAGAGTCCGTACTCTGCCGCCATTGTAGTAGTGAGGAAAAAGGACGGGACGCTGAGGTTGTGCATTGACTATCGTGACTTAAATAAGGTCACGGTACGTGATGCGTTTCCTCTGCCTAGGATAAATGAAACTCTAGAATCTCTGACGAGGGCCCAGTTTTTCTCAACGTTTGATCTGGCAGCAGGATATCACCAGATAGAAGTAAAACCTTCAGACCGTCCAAAGACTGCCTTCAGCACAAGCTTCGGACACTTTGAGTACAGGCGACTGCCTATGGGATTGTCAAATAGTCCGGGAACCTTTCAGAGATACATGGAGCGGATTTTAGGGGATAAAATTTTTTCCTCGTTGCTTGTATACCTTGATGATGTGATGGTGTTTTCAAGTACAATAGATCAGCATATAGTCAGATTGAGGGAACTATTTTGCAGGATGAGGGAGAATAACTTAAGATTTAAACCTAAAAAGTGTGAAATAATGGCTTCAAAAGTAAGTTATTTAGGATATCAGGTGTCAGCTGAAGGCATCACAGCTGATCCTGAGAAGATTAGGGTAGTAAGAGATTGGCCAGTCCCTCAGACGGTGAAAGATGTGCGGTCTTTTGTAGGGTTCACATCATTTTATAGGAAATTTGTTAAAGGGTTTGCCCAAATAGCTGCTCCACTGCATGCGTTGATGCATGGGAAATCTAAGGATCGGGTAGATAGTGAGTGGGGAGAGGAACAGCAGCAGGCTTTTGAGAAACTGAAAGACAGGGTGACGCAGACACCGGGGTTGGCTTGCCCAGATTTCACTCAGGAGTTTATATTAGAGACAGATGCAAGTTTTAGTGGGCTAGGTGCAGTGCTGTCCCAGCGGAAGGATGGCAGGTTGCATCCGGTATGCTATGCAAGTCGGGGCCTGAGGAAATCAGAACGTAACATGAACAACTATAGTTCTCGTAAGTTAGAGATGTTAGCACTCAAATGGGCAGTAGTGGATAAATTCAGGGATTATTTGGCAGGGAAACATTTCACAGTCTATACAGATAACAACCCACTCAGTCACAGAGAGAAGGCTAAGCTAGGTGCCGTAGAAAGTAGGTGGAATGTGGATCTCGAGCAGTTCAACTTTACTAAAGAGTACAAGCCGGGGAAAAAAACAACATTGTGGCGGATACTCTATCTAGAATCCCGAAGGAACAGGAGGAAGATAGTGAAGGAGAGTATACAGCTATGCATGTAGTAGAGGAGAACGGGGCAGGAAGGAAGGAACTGTGGACGATGGATGGACTGCGTAAGGAGCAAGAAGGCATGAACTATATGACAAAACTGCGAAGATGGTTGGCGGGAGAGCTGCCAGAGGACGAGGTACAGGTAGAGCTCCAAAATGATGACTTCCGCAAGATGTACCGAGCGAGGAAATCCCTGATCGTAAGAGAAGAGGTTGTCTGGCATAGAAGACCCGAAGGAAAGAATCTATGGAGGGAGGTGCCAGTGTTATCTCCAAACTTGCAGGAGGCTTTGATTAGAGCCTGCCACGACGAGGTGAGACATCAGGGGCGAGATGGTACTCTGTCGCTGGTGCAGGAGCGAGGTTTCTGGCCAGGCATGGGAGAAATAGTGCGAGACTACATAGCCAGCTGCGGAAGGTGTGGGGTGGCAGAAGAGTAGTAGTAGTTCAGAGAGGTGCAGGTAAATGAGAAAATGCAGGTTGTCGAGGGTGAGTTACAGGAGTCGTGAGTAGGGCAGAGGGGTTTGGAGAGATGGTCTGGTCGGAAAGGTGTGTTGAGTAGTGGTTGCTCTCATGGGCGGGATTGAGTGTACGGTTGTAGTGGCCAGGGCCTCACTAATATGGACTGGTGCATTGTCAGAGGGCTGGTCTGCCGGCATGAGGTTCGGAGACGTGAATTGAGTCGATCGTTGAAGACGTGAGAGAGTTCGTG
>NW_024734416.1:0-32975 GCF_018991925.1 Homarus americanus | reverse complement strand
AAGCTGAAACATCTTAAGCACCTCTTCTCCCAGAATTTCTTGCACAGTTTTATCACCAACCTGGAGGGCTGCACCACTACTCTCACTTGCTACTTGTTTATTACTCTGTTTGTTCCTGGCATCAACAACGCTTCCGGCCGCAAGCGCAGTCCTTATCCTTCTTGAATCTTCATGCCAGGCATTCTCAGGAATCACTGTCTGTGTGTTCTCCTGCTGTCTTGTCACTGTCAGACCACAGCGTACTTTTTCAGTGTTCTCTGAATAATTCCTTTGTTGGTCACTTCTCATACGTGGCCTCATCTCGCATGCAATTGAACTAGCATTGTGAGTTTTACCACCATTACAACAACAAGGCTTCACTTTCTCTCCTGCTTTGATCTTGTCCTCACAGTTGCTAGATTCGTGCCTCTTCCCACAGAATCTACAACGTGGGTCCAGTTGACAGCTCCAGGCCTTATGTCCCCATCTGCACCACTTGAGACACATTATTGGTCCCTCCACATATAGTGCCACCTTCCTATACCCTGCTCCTGTGATGAACACTTTCTCTGGAACCTTTCCTCTCATTAGAGCAATAACCTGGCTTCTCTCTTCTCCCCTTATTAAATGCCTCTTGACCCAAACAAATCTTTCGTCATCCAATAAGTATTCTGGATCTAGTATTACAGGGTACCTGAAGATTATTACCTTTGTAAGTAGTATGTCGCTCTCCTCTGGCAAAACCATCAGTAATCCCTTGTACCCAACAGTTGTCAACATTTCCACAGCCTCCATGGTCCCCACTGTAAGATAAGGCTTGTGTGTGCCTTCTTTCAAAAGAGGCTCAAAGGTGCGATGCTCCCGTCCTAGTTGTACTGCCCATTTAGATTTTTCAAGGAAGGTCATCGGGCATGACTGTGGAAAAATTAATCTCTTCCTGACACGACCAACTTCACCTTGTGTGTGTTCTTGTCTGCTTCCTTCAAATTCCATACTTTGCTCTGTTCTTGATCCATTCTCCACTATCTCCTTTCTGTTATTTCCATTATTATTACCACCCACACACGTTTTTTGTCCTAGATGTTTTTATCTCTTCTCCTCTCTCACTTCTTTGCTTTCACTGTCCTCTTGCCAGCTTGTCTCCCTCATTCTTTTAGAAATTTCTTTCTTATTCACTACCTCTTGTTGTAGCTGTATTTTCTCACTTTCGAACTTCCCTTGTGCTTCATCACTCGTATTAGACTCATCACTACTCAACTCAAGGTCTTCAAGAACTTCGTCCAATACTATCTTTTCTTTACTCTTCCATGTAGAGTTCTTAAGCGAAAATTCACTTTCCATGGGGCAATGTTGACATCCCACAACACCCAGCCAGGAGTGATGGGACCCTGAGCAGTTATTTTCGTAAGGTAAACAGTAAGTTCCCAACACCAAAGTTGCTTGCCGATACTTATCTTATCCTCAGGTCCTTATACACAAGTAGGTGTCTATATATGCTTCAGATAATGTAATAGGCTCGAAAACATCCCAAATTTGGGAGCTAGCGCTCACAGCTGTGTTTACCGGACCAAAAAAAATGGCCGCTGTAGTGGTAGGTAGACATGAGAGACCGGTGGTTATCACCATTGAAATAACTTATATTACATAAGAATAAAAGCATTTCTATAATCAAGATCCAGGTTTATTTTCATTATATTAGATTACTATTAATTATGACTAAACGGTTGCACAATGAGGGCCATATTATAAAACAGAACATTTATGAAGTAAGTTATGCCCTTAAAGACCTTAGTTGAAGCGCAGTCATAACATTGTAACAATAACATTCTCGTTGATTTGCTATATTTGTTCAGATTTAAAGGAATTATGTAAATTAAATCCTCTTAAAGAAAATCCACATTAAGTAATACCACTTTTGACTGCCAATCACGGTAGTCTTAAATGTTACGAAGGACTTGTAAATCTTATTTTAAAACTCTTCTAGACACTGGACAATAAAACCTTTAATGTCTTTCTTGACTGGAACTACAACTCCAAGTATGTTCTAAGTTAATGTTTGTTGGGGTCTTGAACAACTTTGCGATCATAACTCTGGTTTCCCTTCAAAACGCATAAATCTTTCGCCTTTTACTAAAGATTTCCGTGGGGGGGAACAACTCAATGAGTCTTAATTAATTTTTCTTAGCCCATTCACATGGGCTCACAAAACTATTTCAAATTAGCTGAAAATAATCATACAATGTCGTAATCAAGTGTATGCGATCTAATGTAGTAAAAAAAAAAAATCTACTCACATATACAACGTCCTGGATGGAACAATTATCCCGACTATTACAGATCTAAATCAGGTTGGGAGAATACAGATCTGTCATAAAATTAATTTCATGCACTTATTAAAAATTGCTCTAGACTTCAAACAAACCAAGGGTACCTAGGGACAGCACTAGGATCCCGCTTCCTCTATCAAGAAATAAAAAATATTGAAATTGAATTGAAATCTGTAAACCTTTTGAGTTCCCTACTTGAAATATTTGTTCTCTAACCACTTCGGGAGAACGGAGTCCTCCGGAGAGACTCAGGTATTCCAAAATACCGCACAGGGTGTTCATGAAATTTGAATTGGTGAGAGAACACTCTTACTTTGCGTCAACTTAGAGATGTCTGATTACAGATGAAGCGTTCAAGATCCTTTGTGACTGATGTTGAAAGCTTTTATTGTATTTACTGTTAGTGAAATTGTCAATATAAGTCAGGGTAGAATCTACTTTAAGAATGAGGTATCATTGACGTCATCCCTAGAGATGCCAGTAATTGTTAACTGTGGCTGAAGTCACCCCCTTTTCATATATGAACATCACAGAATCTGATGTTCATGGTGAAATTGTTGTAAGGGTGTTAATTAAGAAATTAATTAATTATCCTGAAGGGGACTCTCACGCCACGTATCTCTGAAAATCTAACGGGTGTAACCTAATACTACTTGTCTAACGCTCCGGAACGTTCACCAGGGACTGCCATCTTGAACCTTGAAATCAATTTAATTCTGGTCTTCGATAGCTCAGTCACAGCGAAGTTTGAAAAAAGGATCTTAGGAAAGTAAAATGAGTTCGTAGTCTCATTTTCACGTAGTTGATTGATACGTTTATTGAGATAAAAAAAATTACATCTCAAAGGGATGAAGTGACTTAAGTCATCCGCCACCCCAGTCCAGGAATGTCCCTCTCAGGACTCACATAAATCCCTAATACAGATATATCTTGTATAGTACATAGTTATATTCCAGATGCAAAATTTCTATATTTCTTGAATATTTCATCTACTTTCCTATTTTTAAGCAATTCAATTTCAATTTCAATTGTTTATTCCTTGATAGAGGAAGCGGGATCCTAGTGCTGTCACTAGGTACCCCTGTACAATGACACCAGAATCATCTGGCAAGTGTGAAAAGTATATACAGTATAAATATTATAAAGGGGCTTACTAAAGCCTAAGAAAGGAAGGATGTTCCTTTAACACATAATTAATATTATTTACAAAATATCTGGCCAGTATTGGGAGGATCATCGTGTCTCCGTCAGGGGGTCGTGGAGTGGTGGTCCAGCAGGCGTCACGGAAGCGTTGTGTGTGGGGACATCTTAGGAGGTAGTGAATAAGGGTGCGGCTGTCGGGTCTTCTGCATAACGCACAAGAGCGTTGCTCAGGGGATGTGGGGATACCAATCTCCCAAGCAAAGTCATACCCAATGATGATACGAGCAGCAATCACGTCCCCCTTCCGCGACCCTTTCCCGTAGACGTACGAGAGGTCAGGAAGTTTACGGAGGACATCGTACCATGTGGACGGGGAGTCCAGGGGGATGGCTGCTTCCTGAGCTTCTCTCTGTTTGCGGCGGATTTGGGTCCTAATCTGTAAGAGTGTTCGAGGAACAACGTAGTCAGGTGTGGCCTTGTTGCAGCCAGTCTTGGCAAGGTCATCTGCTGCCTCATTCCCCAAGATACCGACATGACTGGGTATCCATAGGAATGTCACAGGGCGGCCTGCATCCTGAAGTGTGGATGTTAACCCTCGTATTCGGAGGATGAGGTCCTTATTTTCCCCAGATCCAAATGCGATCCCGTCGAGAGCAGACCTGGAATCGCAGCAGACAAGCAAGGGGCAGAAACCATCTGCTTCTTCCTCAGCGAGAAGGGCAGCAAGGAGGGCTATTAGTTCAGCCTGAGTGGAGGATGCCCCGTCAGAAACTCTGAGAGACAGTTTGATAGGCTCAGGGGCATGAGGACGGGAGATGTAGACACCAGCCCCGGCCCTACCTGTAGCGGGGTCAACAGAACCATCAGTGTAGAGGACGACCCTACCTGGGGACCAGTGAGCGATCCTGGAGAGGTGGTATTTGCAGAGAATAACAGGGTTCACCTGGGATTTCGGGAGCGGTCCACCGAGGGCAATCACTTCAGGTTGAAAATCCAGCCAGGGAGAAGGAGACGAACCAACAGCAGGGGTGACAACAATATCAGGCAGGAGGTCGTGTTCCTGAAGGGCTCGGATGAGTGACCCTCGCCACTGTCTTCTAGATGGAGGTCGGTCTCGGACAGCAGTAGTCAAGTTGGTTTGGACATAGTTGCCCCTAGGATCCCGTAGAATGGAAACGGCAGTTTTTAGGTAAAACTCCTGGACACGATCCTGTAAGGGGGAAAGACCAAGTTCGTTATATAGAGAAGTAGAGCGTGTCCACTGAGGAGCCCCAAGGATGATACGAGCAGCTTTCCTCTGGATAACTTCGAGACGGTTGACAGCAGTCCGACTAATGTTGACGAGGGCAGGGGCGGCGTAGTCGACACAGGAACGGACAAAAGACTTGTACATGGTGAGAAGTACAGGGATGCTGGCACCAAGGGAACCCCTGCACATGGTAGAGAGGGGAGCGAGACGCCGAAAACATATGTCTCGAAGATAGCGGACTTCAGGGATCTGACAACGTGTGCGAGTTACATACACACCCAGGTATTTTGTCTCATTAACCCAGTCCAAGGGCGTTCCTGATAAGAAAAGGGGTGGAGGTACAACATGACCGTGCCACATGGCTTTTGTTTTCGCAGTTGAAAGAAGGAAACCAAGTGAATCACACTCTCTGGAGACCAGATCAAGGGCTTCCTGCATGCTGAGGTAGTCAGGGGCTTGGAGGAGGACATCGTCGGCATATCCTGAGTGGACAACTTCTGTCGGCCACGGGAGTGATGCAATGGAGTGCATGAGAGTGTTAAACAAGGTGGGACTCAGGACTCCACCTTGAGGGGTGCCGAGGTTCATTTCTTGAACAGGAGACATAGAGCCTTCAACGCGAACCCGGGCCTGACGTCCAGTGAGGTAAGAGGCGATCCATTGTAGAAGTCTCCCTTTAACCCCTAACCGCGCAAGTTCAGCTAAAATGAGGGCAGGCTGAGCCGTATCAAAGGCTCCCTTGATATCAAGGAAGACGGAGACGCGGGCAGTCTGATTGCAATAAAAGGAAGCAATGGAGTGTGCTGTGCTGCGATGTTGAATGAAACCATTGAGGGAGTTGTGGAAGCCGCCTATGGTGTGAAGAAGGCGACGATGGAGTATCCTCTCCATCATCTTGCAAACACAGGAGGTAAGACTAATGGGTCGATATTTCCCAGGATCTCCCGGCTTAGGGATGGGGATAATAGTGGCATTTTTCCAGTTGGACGGGAGAACCCCATGTTCATAAGACATATTGTAGAGAGCAAGCAAGGGGCCGTTAGGAATATTAGTACAGGCGTTGAGGACGGAGTAGGTTATCTGATCATCCCCAGGAGAGGTGTCTTTTCTAGAGCGACGAGCACTGTCAAGCTCGAACTGTGTGATGGGATGATCAGTGGGGGCAGGGGAGGTAAGAGCAGCACGAACAACAGGCTCAGACGCATCGATGCGGGCCTGCACTGCCTCCTGCATTGGATCTGGAAGTGCCTCAGGGGAGGAAGCTCGTGCCCAGTCCTCCATTAAAGAGCAGGCAAGGGAGGCGGGGTCAGGGTGGGGAGGAGGCCTCCGTCGAGTACCCCGTATAGCATTAATCCGATTCCATACATAAGAGGGTGACGACTGGAACGATAGAGATCCCGTGAAGGATAGCCAGTCCGCCTCACGTATCCGACGGCGCTCCTGAGTTGCAAAGGAGCACCAATTTTTGAAGTCTTCCCAGTCCTCTGGAGACCGAGACCTCCGTATGGCAGAGTGGAGATCACGGGTTACCTGCCGGAGATGTCTCATGGCAGGGATACGATACCAGTAGTTGGTGGCACTTCTGGGGTGACGGGGAGGGCGTGGAGGGGTAGCGCGATTGACAGAGTCATACACGGCATCAACAAAATCAGCGCTGTAAGAGTCAAGGGACTGAGGGACAACATAGGAATCCGCCCAGGTAGAAAGGTATTGGGTAAAGGAAGGAACAGCATCTTGTGTGAGACGAAGGCGAGGGGATCGATAAGGAGTTGATGTCGGGGCAGAGAAGGAGAGCCTGAGATGGGTAGTAACGGCAAGATGGTCACTATACAGAGCAGGCTCGGTGCAGACGGTAGGATGAAAGGAAGTATGACCGTTCAATAGTAAGCCAACATCAAGGAAACTATGGGGGAGGCGAGTAGGATCGTCAGGACAAAGAAAGCGAACATCATCATCCCCATTAAGAAACTGTGAGAGATGTGATCCATTAAGGGTACATGGAGTGGGATGATCCGGAGTAAGAGTGGGATGGCGGGCATTAAAGTCGCCAAGAACAATAGTGGGAACCCCATCATGGAGGTCGTGAAGAACCTGGGGGTCCAGAGAATCACTCTTGAAATGAACATTGACTACACGAAGGGTCCGGTCACCAAGAGTAAGGGAGACAGAAAGTAATTCAGACGGGGGTCCATGTGAGTCAGGTGAAGGGAGACGAACAGATGGAATGGTGTTACGCACAAGGGTGAGGAGGCCACGAGCCTGCCCACGGTACCGAGGCAGGGTGTAAACAGTATAGCCAGAGAGGCGGAGTGGAGTAACATCGTCTGTGATGGTTTCCTGAAGTAGAGCAACATCTACTTGATGGGAGAGCACAAACTGGGCGAGGTCTGTCCGGCGAGGTCTAAGTCCCTGGATGTTCCATTGTAAGAAGAGGAGGGAACGGCCTCCGGTGTGAGATGAGTCGGAGGGGCTAGATAGGGCTCCAGAGGAGGTACCAAATTCTGTTGAGAGAAATGGAGAGGGAGGAGTGGGAGAGCGAGGGATGGATCCTCCATCTCGGGAGATGGAAGGAGGCGGGTCATCAGGGCTTGCAAAGTGTGCCCCTGTTGGGTCAGGGTGTCTAGAATGAGTTGTTGTTGCTTCTGCAATGTCGCAATTGTTTTCACAAACAAGTCGAGTTGGGCTGAGAGAAGGTTGATTTGCTTGGAGTGGCGATCCAGACGGAGAGTGATTGTTTCCATAGAACCAACTTGGTGTACCTGTGCATGAGCTGGAGGTGGCGGCGAGGATTGCCGAGGGCCCGACTGGGCATGTGGTGGTGGTAGCGACGGAGAGGGACGGTGAGGGTTCAGTTGAGTAAGAGGTGGTGGTGCTGGTGAGAGACAGCGGGGGTCCGGGTGGGCAGGAGATGGTGGTGACTGTGTGGCAGGGCCGGCAACGACCTTGTTCCAAGAACGGTAGGGAGAGGGAGGGAGGGGAGAAAGGATGGGTGGTAGGGGTGATGGAGGGGGTGGTAGAGGAGAGGAGATCAATGGGAAATCCTTGGTGGATGGAAGAGGCGGTGGTGGATAGGATTGAGGTTTGGTTGACAGGGGCTTCGTCAGAGACGAGGGCGGTGGTACAAGGTAAGTTTTCCCCGGGCGAGTGCCAGGACGCTGTGGGCAATTGGCATTCCAGGCGTGGTGACTGCCATGGCAATTGACGCACCGTGGAATAACTGGGATTTTGTTCTGAATTTTCGATTTGCATTCCACTGTGTCGTGAGGACCTGCACAGAAACCGCAGGCGACCATCCTCGTGCACTCCCAGGTGCGGTGTTTCCACGATTGGCAACGACCACAGATTTTCGGGGTTCCGATAAATCGGTCGAGAGGACAGTTGTGAATTGGTCCTACATTCACCTTCGGGGGGAGGGGGCCCACCCACCAGCCGATGAGTTCGTTGGATGGACGTTTGGAGACCGGGTTGATGCGGCGTTCCATGTCCAGTAGTTGTGGGAGAAGAGGGCGAAGATCGTCGATAGGGATCTCCCAGGGTACGTGGCGAACCATTACCTTGGTACGACGAGTTTCTGGGGTGATGATGGTGAACTTCAGCATCACCTCCCCCTGGGGAGCAGGAAAGCCCACCTGAGTGAGCAGGCGTACCGTCTCGTCCATTTGTGTGGTGACTATCACGGCTGTGGGACCTCGGCGGAGGCGAAGTGTTGAGTCCTGAAGTGGAGAGCAGTGACGGAAGAACCAGGTCGTCCGTGTGCTCAGAGGCAAGTCCTGAGGGAAGGCGAGACGACGAAGGCGCGACGGGGCAGGGAGACAAAGGGAATCCCCTATGTCCATCGTCGGCGGAGGGTCGGTCATTGAGCCACATGTAGGCTCACTTGGGGACCCCGATGACAGGAGTCCACCCTCTACAGCCCCAGAAGGGGTGCAAGGGGGAGCCGTGGCCCCTGCTGGAGACCCTGACTTCTGAGGTTTCTGCTTCTTCTTTGACGTGTCTTCAAGAAGAAAGTCGTCAGCATCACTGTCACCTACTGCCGCCGTTTCCAACGAACGGGAGCGTTTAACGGCGGGCATAGGGCACGTTGGCAACACTGCAGTCAGGTGGAGTGGTAATGACGTCACACTATCACACTGCGCATGCGCAAACTTGAAAAACTTTGCTCAGAGGGATCGGGTGGTAGGACCAGATGTTTTATCCCCAAAAAATGACAAAGTCCAAAAGTAACAAAAAAATATATGCCACTGTGCTGATATCTGGGTCTTACTATAGTTGTCTGCACAGGCTGGGATTGGTAGACGCTCTGAATTCGTCAGAAATACGAATTTTAAGGAGCAGTCTCTTACAGCCTTTGTTGACACTACGCACGCATGCGCGTTTTCCAAGGAATATCCTTCCTTCCTTATGCTTTAGTAAGCCCCTTTATAATATTTATACTGTATATATTTGTCACACTTGCCAGATGCTTCTGGTGTTATTGTACAGGGGTACCTAGTGACAGCACTAGGATCCCGCTTCCTCTATCAAGGAATAAACAATTGAAATTGAAATTGAAAATTGAATAATGGCAGGTTGAGGGAGAGGGCGATGTACTGTACAGAACTAAACAAATAATTTTTTGGAAATACATTTTTTTTTACATTCAGTGCCATAATATTCTGACTTCCACTGTTTAACTATAATCTGCCTACGCTACCGTTCACGGATGAATATGGGTGCTCAATAAACTAGCCGCTGTATGTGGCAAAATTCAAAAGCGGATCCCAGCCTTTTTTATTACATACTAGGAAACATCTCACACTCACACACACGTATAGATGATCAGTAAGGAGGAGCCTCGACCTGAGCCCTGACAGAACGTTACAGGTGTACTATTTCGTCAGGCCGCGGTTAGGAAGTATATGAGAGCGATTTTGGAAGTTATATTTATGTTCCATATAACATATTTATGGTTTTTGTGTGTGTGTGTGTGTGTGTGTGTGTGTGTGTGTGTGTGTGTGTGTGTGTGTGTGTCTGTCTGTAATTATGTTAGCTTATGTTTGGTTAGTTATTAGTTGGAGTAAGTTGTCGTGGAGATTTTTCAGGTTAGGTTAGATTAGATTAGGTTAGGTTGTGTTAGATTAGGTTAGTTATTAGTTGGAGTAAGCTGGAGTTAAGATTCTTCTGGATATACAAAACACTAAAGTTATTATCCAGCGTAATCCTCCCACACACCCCAGCAAAATGATTCACAATGGAGACTGATTAATGAATGCTTGTGTTGTGATAATAATTCCTCTTATTGATTAACGAACTTTAAATAAAATGGAACAAGGTTGAGTGATGGTTGTTGAACTGATATAGAAATGTTAAGTGGTAGTAGATATAGTGTAAAATAAGTCATTGAGTGATACTGTAGTTGTGTAGTACCCAAGTTTGGTTCACTTGTATGTTACTGAGGAAATTATTCAATCAGTATTTTTTTACAAGGATGATTGGTGTACCTGAAGTTGATGATCGTTTTTATTTTTATTTTTTTATTATTATAATGGTTGCCCCTCCTGTAATGAGAATGGCAAGGCCCAAGGGCCACCTAGGCGTGAATTTGTTTAAGGTGTTGAAGCTGTCGCCAACTCAACATCCACACCCTGAGTTAATGAGCTGAGTGACCCAGTGTCAAGGAATAGTCCGTGGCCAACTGCACTGGCTAACCATTACCCCGTAACACGACGCGCGAATCGATTAACATCCAGGTCCCCAATTACTGTTGGGTAGATAGAGGTAAATGACGCAAAGGAACTTGCTCATGGTCTCACCCTCCCCGGAAATGGAACCCGGGTTCATTCGCTTGAGAGGCGAGCAAGCTGACAATTACACCGTGTGACGCCAACGTACACACACACACACACACACACACACACACACACACACACACACATGTCTCCTGAAGTAGATATGAGAGAGAGAGAGAGAGAGAGAGAGAGAGAGATCTAAGCAGCTTATTATCATCCTACACCAACAGACAGACAGACAGACAGACACATCACAACCACCAAGTTTTTCTCAAATTAACATAATCTCTTGTCGTCGTGTCCGTGTGGCTGTCGTGTTTGTCAATCCAGCAATTTCTCTTCTTTCTTCTCTCTTGATTATTTCTTCTTTTATTTAATTTTTTTGTTGATTTTCGTTTTCATTTCTTCATTTAAAATTTTCGTGATTTCTTTCCTTCCCTCTATCCTTCTTTCTTTCCTTCCCTCTATCCTTCTTTCTTTCCTTCCCTCTATCCTTCTTTCTTTCCTCGCCATCCTCTTTATTTTCACCCTTCCATCATCTTTATCAGTTTTTCAATTTTCCCTGTCTCCTTCCTCCCTTCCTTTTCCTATTCTCATCTTTCCTTCAACCTTCCCTCCTTCATAATTCCTCTCCATCTCTCCCTCTATTCCTTCCTTCATCACCATCATATAAAATCATACTCGCTTCCCCCCTCCCCTCCCTCCTCCCCCCAAAAAAAATATTCATCCCAACTTAAAAATTCACGTTTCCTGGCCACTGAGATCACCTACCCTGACCTTACCTTTACTTTGACCTGACCTGACCTCTCCCGAATGATGCCTTATACCTTATACCCAAACGATATATACCCATACACCAAATGAAACTCGAAGAGACTGACTATAATGTGTGTGTGTGGATATTAATCTGTTATCATTCAATCAAAAGTTTATAAGGTTTTACAAAGTTGTTTTCATTTTAATGTGGACTGGAGACCCTGTATAATATAAGTTGACTAATACTATACTTATGAGTGGGAGTAAACACTAATTCACATCTCTCTCTCTCTCTCTCTCTCTCCAGTCTATTTCCCTCGTCTACTCTCTCAATAATATCTTTCTCTCAATCTACATCTCTCTCTTTCTCTCTTTCTCTCTCCAGAATCTCTCTCTTTCTCTCTCCCAGAATATCAACAGTGAGTAAATATAAATAACCACACGATTTTACAGAATAGGGATATATATGTGTTAGAGAGAGAGAGAGAGAGATAAACTAACCATGGGACCTGATCTATCACTCATTTGAACCTAACCTAACCTAACCTCAACTATGCTTACAGAACCATTCCCCTAAGTCCCCCCCCCTCGGCCCCCCAGCCCTTGACTGTAGGAGGAATGGGCGAGATAGGGCAGGAAAGGTCAACTGGGTGAGTATACACAAGGTCAACAGAGGTCAGGAGCCAAGAAGTACAGATCTCCGTGGGTCATGGTGGTCATAGTATATAACTGTACTGTAGAAGGTATTGTTTCTCTCTCTCTCTCTCTCTCTCTCTCTCAGATAACCCCCAAGTTTGTTATGACTCTTCCTGGACAGTGTATTTTTATCTTCAAATAGGATATGTTATCGTGTATCTCTTGTTAGAACGAGGGAACAAATAATTTATTGAATAATGGCAGGTTGAGGGAGAGGGCGATGTACTGTACAGAACTAAACAAATAATTTTTTGGAAATACATTGTTTTTAACATTCAGTGCCATAATATTCTGACTTCTACTGTTTAACTATAATCTGCCTACGCTACCGTTTACGAGATGAATATGGGTGCACAATAAACTAGCCGCTGTATGTGGCAAAATTCAAAAGCGGATCCCTGCCTTTTTTATTACATACTAGGAAACATCTCACACTCACACACACGTATAGATGATCAGTAAGGAGGAGCCTCGACCTGAGCCCTGACAGAACGTTACAGGTGTACTATTTCGTCAGGACGCGGTTAGGAAGTATATGACAGTGATTTTGGAAGTTATATTTATGTTCCATATAACATATTTATGGTTTATGTGTGTGTGTGTGTGTGTGTGTGTGTGTGTGTGTGTGTGAAAATAATAATAATAATAATAATAATAATAATTAACGGTTTATTGAAAAAGTTCTGCAGCCCGAAGGCTGAAAATATACATTGGACATAAATGACTTATTGCTTACATTGGTGGTTTAACAAAAGCCTTCATTAGAGAAAGGTAAAGGAACATACAGTGAACATTCAGATTAATGTAGGTGTTGAACAGCAAACACGTAGTGTAGTAACTCTCTCCCAGATGGTGTTAGGAGGGACCTGATGTGGTGTAGTATTTCCCTCACAGATGGTGTTATGAGGGGCCTCATGTGTAGTAATTCCCTCACAGATGGTGTTATGAGGGGCCTCACGTGGTGTAGTAGTTCCCTCATAGATGGTGTTACGAGGGGCCTCACGTGGTGTAGTAACTCCCTCACAGATGGTGTTATGTGTGTGTGTGTGTGTGTGTGTGTGTGTGTGTGTGTGTGTGTCTGTCTGTAATTATGTTAGCTTATGTTTGGTTAGTTATTAGTTGGAGTAAGTTGTCGTGGAGATTTTTCAGGTTAGGTTAGATTAGATTAGGTTAGGTTGTGTTAGATTAGGTTAGTTATTAGTTGGAGTAAGCTGGAGTTAAGATTCTTCTGGATATACAAAACACTAAAGTTATTATCCAGCGTAATCCTCCCACACACCCCAGCAAAATGATTCACAATGGAGACTGATTAATGAATGCTTGTGTTGCGATAATAATTCCTCTTATTGATTAACGAACTTTAAATAAAATGGAACAAGGTTGAGTGATGGTTGTTGAACTGATATAGAAATGTTAAGTGGTAGTAGATATAGTGTAAAATAAGTCATTGAGTGATACTGTAGTTGTGTAGTACCCAAGTTTGGTTCATTTGTATGTTACTGAGGAAATTATTCAATCAGGCTTATTGTCTGACAGGTCTCGTCTCTCTTATGGCATTTGGCTGAATTAAGGTATTAAGTTTTCATAAATTTTAAACTATTACACTGTGGTTATATTGCGACATATTAAACGATTACAGTGTTATATTACGACATATCACCAATAAAAGAAAATATATAGTTTTTGTATATGTTTATCGCTACACATTATTTATGTGTTTCTGAATAACATAGCTGATTAATCAATGTTATTTATCACATACCACTTTAATAAGTATTTCAGCTTTCCTAACCTTATATAACATGTTTACCATCACGTAACACAGACAGACTCTCTCTCTGAGGTAAAACGGAGTTAGATACACGTCTCTCTCTCTCTCTCTCTCTCTCTCTCTCATGATCTGACATAACTCTTGGAAACTTCTGAATTAAACACCAGTAATATATCTTTGTACGATAGTTCCCCTTATGTTGTTAAATATGTTTAAACTATTGAGAAATAATTAACAAAATAGTTATGTAACATCAAGTGTGTGTGTGTGTGTGTGCGTGTAATAAGGAGGACTAACAATCTTCACTTTACTGTAAGATCCTCCCACTTCACTACACATATCAACAGTAATCTGAAAATAAACCAGAGTAGAACATGTTCCCGCCTTGTTATCCTGTTAATTACGTTTGCGTGTCAATTGGTCGTTAACACCACCAGGTAACGTAATTACTAACGAAGTAATTTTATCTTCGAGGATTGTAATGCATGTTCCATTATTCTTAATTCCTTTGGCCAGACCACCAAATTGTTTCGCCCAGGTAATGATGATACAGGTGGACAGTTATGTTATGTATTTAAAAACGAAAATTTCATATGGTGCCGGAGTGTGTGTGTGTGTGTGTGAGTGTGTGTGTGTGTGTGTGTGTGTGTGTGTGTGTGTGTAGGTAGGTCAACAGCAGAGGTAGTGAAGCTTCTTGTCATAAACCATGTACACCTCCCTCCTATTCTGTGTATTACATGTTAGTTGTGTCTTTATCGTGTTGGTCATTTATCCCTTATAAGTTAACACCCCCCCCCGTATTGTTATTTTGTTCTACTCATTCTCTTACACTTATTTCTCTACGTACTTAGGAGTCACATTGAGTCAAATCTTTTTCTATTTAATATTTCAGGTTTTACATATTCGTGCATAGGATCTTTACTCATTACTAAATCTTACCTTTATATATAGGACAATTTCCCCCATAATTACGAACTTTTACTTCAATACATCAACGTTTTGTCCGTAAATTGTTTTTGGTTATTTCTTACACCCAAAATAATTAAGTTACGATTTATTTTGAAGTTCATCGGGAATGTAGTTTATAAATATCACCACTTGAGTGTTAGGTTAGGTTAGGTTAGGTTAAGTTAGGTTAGGTTAGGTTAGGTTAAGTTAAGTTTGGCCGTAGGTATAGTGTCTGGCCCGGTGAGCGAGGTATGGCTGTGAAAACGGGTCACAGTTTTATTTATCTCAAGTTGTTTATTTCTATTTTATAAACTAAAAAGAGTCAACAACATTTTCTTTATACACCAGTGTACAGTATAGTACGAGTATACAGTGTTGTGTATGGTGTATAACGAGGCCGCTCCTGTGTATGATGTCTTTGTCTTGTTGTGTATGTATGTATTGTTACTCGTATGATGTACTGTATGGTAGGGTTGCCATCACTCAGTTTAAGATAACTTTAATCGCTAGATTTAAGGTCCCCTAAAAATGTTGTCGGTCGCTGTTCATAATTCAATCTGTCTACTCTGATTGGATCTAATTTCATGGATCTCTAGTTATTATCAATCATCTCTTTATTTTTTATGACAATTCGTGAAACTTTACATTTTAGTTTTTAATTAGTTTTTCGCTCATTGAATCTCATTTGTCTCTTGAAATTTAACTTCTGTTTGATTCTTGACGTAATTATCTGACGTGGTACTTTATTTTATTATTGTTAAGTTTACACACACACACACACACACACACACACACACACACACACACACACCGTCTCTCTCACTCTGTTGTTTAAGGTGAGAAAGTGTGAGAAAGTTTACACACATTAGGTGGGAAAATGTTCCTCACTTTGCGGGCCTCGATAGGGTAAATGATCTCATCTCGTGTCCCCAGAGTGAAGAAAAACGTCTCGTGTTTGAGTCGGTGAGGCAGCAAACGTTCCTTACGCTGTGAGCTGAGAGTTAAGCTGAAGTGCCTGGATACATACATACATACATCATTGTTCAGATCGATATTTAGTAAAATCGTATTACATGTTCACAATGATTCAGCACGTACTGGACAAATAATATACATACTGTAGACAGTGTAGACATACAGCTGAAGTCTTTAAAACACGTAATGATCAGAAATTATATAGAACTCTTTATCATTGTTCTAGACATTGGGGAAAATGTTCTAGTTTCTATTAGTAAATCTGAAGGTAAGTTTCATCTCTTGTGTTCAATGAAGTTGGAATAGGTTGAGACTGAGTTATTTGCGAGGCGAATTGTGTGTTTTCATCCCTGGAAAAATATGTACTCAAGGAAGAAATTGGGAAAAATAGTAGGTTTAAAGTGCTGAGTTTGGTGAATTTTCCATCTAAGAAGTTGAATAAGTCGACTGTTTGTTTATGGTGTGGCAAGATATTACACCTCTCCCTTCCCTTCCCTTCCCTTCCCTTCCCTTCCCTTCCCCTCCCTTCCCCTCCCCTCCCATCATCGTGTGAATTCTGCGTCAATTTGTTTTCTTATGCATGAGTGAAGTAGATTTTCATGTCATTGTTACATCACTGTTGAACATGCACAGTTGTTATGGGAAGTGTTAGGGAGGGAAGGATGAAAGAAGAGGGAGGGGAAGGGGAGAGAGTGAGGAGGAGGGAGGACAAATGGGAGAGAGAGAGAGAGAGGTTGGGCGAGGGGAAATTGCACGGAACAGAGGGTAAAGGGGAGGGGAAAAAGGCAGGCGAGGAGAATGGAGAGAGGGAAGCGGGGAGAGAGATAGGGAAGAGGGGAGTGATGAAAGTGGGGAGAGAAAGTAGAGAGGAGAGAGGAAAGAAAACCTTGTATGAGTATCAGTTCCAGTTTTATGCTTATTGTGTTATTCTCTCTCTCTCTCTCTCTCTCTTCTCTCTCTCTCTCTCTCTCTCTCTCAATCTGGCATTTTCTCCACTAGGAATAAATACTATAAGCTCCTCTTGAAACCTATATAGAGCATCCCTTCTGAGGGTTTTCCTTGACTGGGGATAATATGCAGCGATGCTTTCCCTCGGTAGGATTCCCTTCACTTGGGTATCTTATCCGCTGAGATTTTATCCACAGGGATTTTTATTCTTAAAGAAATAGTAGTTGAGACCATCCCCCATCGACCGCCCCCAACATAACCCATTAACATTGGTCTTTATCCCCTGGTGATAAGTTTCTCTACCCGACGTAAATTTGATAACATTCAGGGCCTCGTACGGCTGGACCTGACAGTACCTGGTGTTTGTGGGGCATAAACGCCAGGTAGAGGTTCATATGATAGTGAGGCGGGTGGTGGTGATGCTACCATGGTCACTGTGTCTTGTCATTATACTTGGTTGAGTGTTTTATGCTCGAGGTACAGAAAGTATTACTGCATAACTCTGAACATGAGAGAGAGAGAGAGAGAGAGAGAGAGATCAGTAGCGACTATATTGTCTATAGTGTAAGACAAGGTGTAGAGACAACTAACTATAACACCTTGGCTATACTGTATATATTCAATCTGTCTAATTGTTATAGTGTTAAGCATTACTGTCTCCCCTGTCTCAACATTTTCTATCTCTGTCTCTTAATGTACAGTCCTCTTGCATCATCTCGCATCTCATCATCGTCTCTGTCTCTCAGGAGGTGTTGATGTCTCTCTAATGTCTCAATTGTTGGTGTTCTGTGAGAGGAAGAATCTGGAGGTCAAGGTTGTTCAGGGGAGGAGGAGAGGAGATAGAAAAGTAACATACGGAGGAAGGAGAAGGAAGGTGAGGGAGGAAGGAGAAGGAAGATAAGGGTGAGAAGCGGAAGGGAAGTATTTAAAGGGGAAGAAAAAATAGAAAGATAGGGAGAGAGTGAAGGTAGGAAGGACAGGGGGGAGTTTTTTGGGGCATTAGTAAAAGAGGATACGGGGAGAGATGGAAGAGATAAAGGAAAGACCGGAAGGAGAAATGAGGAGGCGGAGAGAAAAATACAAAAAGAAAAGGGAATTGAAGGGAGGAAGGATAATATGTTTTTATAAGTGTGTATAATGATGAACCCAAGAAGAGAGAGATAAAAGTGAAAGGAAAGGAAGGGGAAGGAAAAGGAGGAGAATAATGAGGACATGAAGAAAGAATTATAAGGAAATGAGGAAAATATATAGATTTTCTTTTGCAATTTGGATATAAAAAAACATAGACGCTGATTGAAAATAGGAAAATATATTCTCGTTAGCTCCAGATTTCACCATTAATATTACGAAGAAACATATTTATTTCAATGAGAGTTATAGAATTTGTTTACTAAATGTTTCAAGTACTAGCAGGCCACACTACCCTTGAGCATTACTGGCAGACCTTCGGCAGTACTGACAGAAGGAAGTAACGAGTCTTATAAGCAGTAGTTTAAGAGAGGATCCTGTGCTCTCCCACCCACAGTTAAAAGTCGTTAAATAAATGATATGATATAATCTTAGGTGGGAGTTTCACCCAATGTATTCCGGGGATTAGACTGTAATTATTCATAGAGTTATCCTTGTGTGTTAAGGATTATCCATCGTTCTTCAAGGATTTACATGTCTTTGTACATGGATTATCGCCTCGTTCACGGAGGATAAGGTCACCCTACTTGATGTATTAAATCATCATACTAAGTAGAGTGACATTGTCCTTGTTAGGAATTTATGTCGTCACTTCAGCTAGCATGAAGGTAAGGGTTTATACGGTGTCTCCCTTAATGAGTTGGTCGTAAGGTTGTGGAGTGAGTCTTTAGTGCTTATATCTCTACAGCACACGTTGAGGAAGTGACTTATCCCAACACACGGAGGCTATAACTTGTATCCTGAGAGAGACTTACACTTAACAGTATATTAAACACATACAGACGTCTCTCTCTCTCTCTCTCTCTCTCTCTCTCTCTCTCTCTCTCTCTCTCATACTTGCATAAGTCAACGTTTATATACTACAACATTTACGTTAGTTGATATCTAACTGAATCTCTTATGTTGCGACCAACCAACCAACCAACCAACCAACCAGCCGACCGACCGACCGACAGACAGCCTTTGTGTTGCTAAGCCTTTTGATGTGACTTGTAACTTTCCAAGT
The DNA here is from genome assembly GCF_018991925.1 of Homarus americanus. Classification (NCBI taxonomy): domain Eukaryota; kingdom Metazoa; phylum Arthropoda; class Malacostraca; order Decapoda; family Nephropidae; genus Homarus; species Homarus americanus. The sequence goes on along the minus strand of NW_024734416.1, from coordinate 14,221 downwards.
GCTTTATTTAATTTTCTTGGTGTGATCCCTTTAATCCGTGTGTGGCAGTGATGAATTACTGAAGGGCTCACCCTGTGATGGCCAGGTGGAGGGTTATGACGTAACTCCTTCAACTCCATGTTTTAACTCCCTCACTCCGACGATTTAACCAAGTATTAAGTCATCGTACTCAAGAGATTAAGGCATCGTACCCAAGGTCTTGTGGTAATACATTTTTAAATATATTTTCTGATTTTTTCTTTTTTACTACGGAACGTTAAATTGAAAATCTGTCATGTCTTAGGTTGTGTGAGAGAGACAGCTGTCCTTTGTGTGTGTGAGACAGCTGTCCCTTGTGTGTGTGAGAGACAGCTGTCCTTTGTGTGTGTGAGAGACAGCTGTCCTTTGTGTGTGAGAGACAGCTGTCCCTTGTGTGTGTGAGAGACAGCTGTCCTTTGTGTGTGTGAGACAGCTGTCCTTTGTGTGTGTGAGAGACAGCTGTCCCTTGTGTGTGTTAGAGACAGCTGTCCTTTGTGTGTGTAAGACAGCTGTCCTTTGTGTATTAATAATGAGACAACTGTCCCTTGTGTGTTAGAGACCTTGGCTGTCCTTTGTGTCATGTGAGACAGCTGTCCTTTGTGTGTGTGTGAGACAGCTGTCCCTTGTGTGTGTTAGAGACAGCTGTCCCTTTGTGTGTGTGGGGAGACAGCTGTCCTTTGTGTGTGTGTGAGACAGCTGTCCCTTGTGTGTGTGAGACAGCTTTGTCCTTTGTGTGTGAGACAGCTGTCCCTTGTGTGTGTTAGAGACAGCTGTCACTTATTAACAATGAGACAACTGTCCTTTGTGTGTGTGTGAGACAGCTGTCCTTTGTGTGTGTGAGACAGCTGTCCTTTGTGTGTGAGATGGTTGGCCCTTGTGTGTGTGTGAGAGACAGCTGTCCTTTGTGTGTGTGAGAGACAGCTGTCCTTTGTGTGAGTGAGACAGCTGTCCTTTGTGTGTGTGAGAGACAGCTGTCCCTTGTGTGTGTGAGACAGCTGTCCTTTGTGTGTGAGAGACAGCTGTCCTTTGTGTGTGTGAGAGACAGCTGTCCTTTGTGTGTGTGAGACAGCTGTCCTTTGTGTGTGAGATGGTTGGCCCTTGTGTGTGTGTGAGAGACAGCTGTCCTCTGTGTGTGTGAGAGACAGCTGTCCTTTGTGTGTGTGAGACAGCTGTCCTTTGTGTGTGTGAGAGACAGCTGTACCTTGTGTGTGTGAGACAGCTGTCCTTTGTGTGTGAGAGACAGCTGTCCTTTGTGTGTGTGAGAGACAGCTGTCCTTTGTGTGTGTGAGACAGCTGTCCTTTGTGTGTGTGAGACAGCTGTCCTTTGTGTGTGTGAGAGACAGCTGTCCTTTGTGTGTGAGAGACAGCTGTCCCTTGTGTGTGTATGAGAGACAGCTGTCCTTTGTGTGTGTGAGAGACAGCTGTCCTTTGTGTGTGTGTGAGACAGCTGTCCCTTGTGTGTGTTAGAGACAGCTGTCCTTTGTGTGTGAGAGACAGCTGTCCTTTGTGTGTGTGTGAGAGACAGCTGTCCCTTGTATGTGAGACGGTTGGCCCTTGTGTGTATGAGACAGTTGTCCCTTGTGTGTGAGAGAGATAGCTGCCCCGTGTGTGTGCAACAAGTGGAGGACAAGTCGAGGCGGGGAGGACAGACGGGGGCGGGAGGAGAGAGGTTTGAGGAGGAAAGAACAAGTGGAGGCAGGGGAGGACAAGTGGAGGCAGGGGAGGACAAGTGGAGGCAGGGGAGGACAAGTGGAGGCAGGGGAGGACAGGTGGAGGCGGGGGAGGACAAATGGAGGCAGGGGAGACCCAAATGGGCAGGAGAGGGACAGGTGAAGGCAGGGAGGGACAGGTGGAGCAGGGGAGGAGGGACAACCAGGTGGAGGCGGGGGAGGACAAATGGAGGCAGGAGAGAGAGGACAGGTGAAGGCAGGGAGGACAGGTGGAGGCAGGGGGAGGACAGGTGGAGGCGGGGAGGACAAATGGAGGCAGGAGGGACAGGTGAAGGCCCAGGGAGGACAAGGTGGAGGCAGGGAGGACAGGTGGAGGCAGGGGAGGACAAATGGAGGCAGGAGAGGGACAGGTGAAGGCAGGAGGACAGGAGGCCAGGAGACAGGGAGGCAGGGGAGGACAGGTGGAGGCGGGGGAGGACAAATGGAGGCGGGAGAGGACAGGTGAAGGCGGGGAGGACAGGTGGAGGCAGGGGAGGACAGGTGTAGGCGGCGTCACCTACGTTAACCTCTTACTGCTGATAATTCCTTTCATTTTCCACCTGAACTCTAATACTGCATTTATCTATAACTAAATACGGTAATTATTAAGTCAACACCGCCATTCGATTTATACCTAACTTTTAATATCGCGTTGCCTTAAAAATTGAATTTCAATATGGGAAACAACCTGATTCTCCCAAGAAAGAACTATTATATTATCGGTAAATTTTCAGTTTCAGCCCCAACTACTCTTCGATCATAAATACCCTATTATCACCATTATTAGTCCTAGTTTATTATACCATATAAAGTTCTTTCCCGAAAACGTATCTTACCTTGTGTATATTTTATAGATGATGGGAGTTGTTTCAGCGTTGAGAAACAACACCTTGTGAAGTGTCAGTCAGAGAAGTTCAAAAGTAAATTTTCTCCTTTTTACTAAAATCTTCAACAATTAAGTCGTTCGGTGACAACTTATCTTCAGTAATGTCAACGGTTTAAAATGTTTTTTTTTTTTTTTTTTAATGGTTCAAGTACACGAGATTCTATCTTTTTTCTAACCGAGAAACTCCCACACACACACACACCTCCCGCCTATGACGTCGACGTCATCAGCCTAGCCTATTCTCATTGGTCAGAAGTTCTTGTCGAAAAACTTATAAGTTGGTTCATTATTGGAAATATTAATTATTCTGTACAGCATTAATATCAGATTATTACGGAAAATAAGTACTATACAGTTAAATGTATTCAACTTATTCAATGATTTTGTTATTAATAATCTCTTTTGTCTTGTTTTTTAATTTATTGATAACTTATCGACATGAATCACGACTATTGTTTTCGTTTGTAATCAAAATTAAAAACAGCTGAAAGATCTGATACATTCTTAGTTGAATTATCATTTATTTTTATTGCTTGAATATAACAAATTTGTTTATCGTAGAGAGTATTAGATTTAAATTCATTTATATAGAAACATCCTCACTGTGTTATGTCGGTACTTAGGAATTTTGATTTAACTCTTTAATTAGTACAAAAAAAAATATGTATCTATTCGTTCCATAACTTTTGAATAGTTGCTATGCTTGTAGTTTTTATGAATCATAATTAAGAAAGAATAGAAGATGAGCTATTATAAAGAGTAAGTCAGTGAAGGCATATATAGTACATACAGAATATTAAACAATTATTCCTGATCTTATGAAACATAGACATAACCAAGATGTAGTTGCCAGTTTTGGTTTTGTTTTTGCGGGAAATAGCCTATCCGGGCACAGGTGCATATTTTCCGTAATAACCTGATTTTAATGCTTTAAAGATTAATTAATATTTCTGTAAGGGCGGAAACGATCCTCCGGCTAGTTACCGCTGCTAACTCGCTCGTTTGCTGGTGCAGACGACCCTTGGGGTGGTTGGACGGAGGTGATAACGGCAGCGACTATCTCCGCCACGAGCAGATTCAACCCAGCCGCTATACCGTCAGTATCTAGCTACCCTGCTGTCCGTCAAATTCTGGCTGTGATCTCATCATAGGTCCTGGATTCGTGGGCTGTGTTCCCAGACCTTCACCTATCAACTGCCAACTCTCTGGTCATCTACCACTACCGCATACCACGACCATCAGTTCATCACATTCCGTCGGTGCCCCGGTGTTCTCCTGCCTTTTCAAGACGTTGCTGAGTGTGGAGTGAATGGACGCTTCCCTGCCCTGAGTGTGCATCACCGTGTTCCAGAACCTTCCCCCAGGGCCACTGCCGTAGGAAATATTTGTTCATTGTTTGATTCCATTAATTGCTGACTCCCCTTTATTGTTCGATTCTATCGATTGTTGACTCCATTTAATTGTTTGAATCCATTAATTGTTGACTCCCATTATTTGTTTGATTCCTTTAATTGTTGCTTCCATTAATTGTTTGACTCCCGTAATTATTTGATGATTGTTGAGTGGTGTCAGAGTTTTGTTATATTTTTATAGTAAAGAGATGCCAATCTCTAACGGTTGTTTGTTATTCCTCGGAAAACCATGGTCCTTGACTTTCCTTTATTAAGATCCTGATTAGCCTGGTAAGGGATTTCTATCCCTAAGTCCCAGGCCTTTACAAGTGGCGACCTTGCCAGGATTGTCTCTGACCTTTGGTTTCTGAGGTTTAACATTCGTTCCGGTGTTGTTGTAAGTCGCCGTGAGCGCGCCACCTTGCTGTCTGTGGCCCGGAAGCAAGTGTTGTTCAGTGGTTATCCCTTCCTTCTGTGTGCTAATTTTGTTGCTCTCCCTTGTACTTGGGGAAGTTAATTAGTGTTGGTTGGGGTGCACTGTGGATGCTGTCATAGCATATATGTTGTTGTTTCACCTGGTGCGGTTTCGTTACCCTGAGGTGATTCAGCTGGGCTGGGTGCGGAACGAGGTTCCCTCCAGTCGGATCAAATCATTTACTGGTCTGATTGAGCCACTAGGTGAGTTACCTTTGGCTATTTGCGGGGTAAGTTGTTTGTTTTTTCCTTTGTTCTTGGCCTTTCGGATCATTATGTCTGCTTTTGAGGTGTGGAAAGATCAAGCGGTGGCCCTGGGTCTGACAGGTAATGACATTGGTCAGTATGTGGTCACCCAACAGAATGCCGAGAGAGAGGAACGTCAGAGAGAGAGAGAGGCACGCCGTCAAGAGAAAGAGAGTTGGAGGAACGCCAGAGAGAAAGAGAGTTGGAGGAACGTCAGAAAGAGAAAGAAAGAGAGTTCGAATTAGCTAAGTTGCAGGCAGAAAAGGACCTAGAACTGGCTAGGATTAATGCTTCAAGTAGACCAGCATCCTCTGGCCATATACAGGACAATGTGGTAAAACCCAGCTTGCCTGTGTACCGTGAAGGAGAAGACATCGCCTCCTACCTTGTTAGGTTTGAGCGGGTAGCTGAGCTGCTTGGTGTAGCCCCTGATAGCTATGCTGTAAGGTTGGGTAGCCTACTGAGTGGTAAGCCGGTAGAAATTTACACGTCCCTGTCTGCCGACATCACCCGAGATTACTTCTTGTTGAAGCAAGCTCTCTTGCGAGGATTTTGCAAGACTTCTGACGGTTATCGTGCTGATTTTCGCAGAACGAAGATTAGAGAGGGAGAAACGTACCAGCAGTTTTCGATTCACCTGGGTCGTTTATTTCAACAATGGCTGGAGACATCAGGGGTTGAAGAAACCTTTGAGTCTCTCTCTAACTTCATGATATTAGATCAGTTTTTGTCTTCTCTACCTCCAGACTTGAGAATTTTCATCAAAGAACACCAGCCAGCGACGCTTGGAGAAGCTGTGCATCTTGCCGACAACTGGGCGTCTGCTCGCAATGCCTACCCCAAGTCTTCCCCTCCTGTAGTGAAGATTGTGAAGCCTCCGTCCTCCGAGGAACCATCCCCAGGAGTACACAAGAGTAGTTCACCAGCCGTGCGGTGTCACAGCTGCGGAGGAGAAGGGCACATTCGTTCTCGCTGTCCCAGGAATCCCCTCGCCTTCAAGACTGCTGACACTCAACCCAGCAACAAGGTCGGATTCTGTTTGGAGGTCAGGAGCTGCCCCCGTTATTGTCAGTGGAACAATCAATGGGTCTAGGGCATCTACTTTCATCAGGGACACTGGTTGCTCGTGCATTATTGTCTCTGAAGAAGCCCTGCCTGACGCGGACATCTCCAGCTGCCCGAAGGTTAGTGTCGCCGATTATTTAGGTCGTGTTGACCAGTTCCCTGTTGTTAGGTGCTACCTGCGTTGCCCCTATTTCACTGGTTGGTCTAATGTGGTAAGAGCTCCCATTAAATGTGCAAGTGCCCTCATTGGTAATGTTCCCGGTGTTCGTGACCCTAACGACCCGGAAACGTTAAAACTCTCCTCGCCACCAGTCTCCTCACCACCAGCACCAGTCCTCACGCCACCTGCTGATGACGACTCGCCACCTGCCGAGGTCGCCTCGCCACCCTCTCACGCTGCCACGCCTGCCGCCAAGGTCCAAGCTGTAGGGCCACGGACGGCGAAGGTGAAACGACCGCATCCCCTGATTCTGCCGAATTTGTTGCCACTGACTGACGCCCAGGGAGTTCGCCAAGCTTCAAGACTCGTGTGCCACTCTTAAGCGGGTAAGGGAGAAGGTGACTTCCGGGGAGGAGGATCAGGTGAGAGATGGGTCGGTTTATAAGTTTGTTTCTATTAATGGGGTGTTACACAGGTCTTGTGTTTCATCCAAGCGACCAGCTAAAGTAGGTCGGTTTTTACTTGTTGTCCCTGATGTTTGTCGTAGTAACATTCTCTCTGTAGCTCACAAGAGCCTTCTTGTAAGTCACTGTTCTCGTAGGAAAACTTATAGGAAGGTTGCTGATCAGTTTTACTGGCCAGGTATGGGAGCGGATATTAGAGCTTTTTGTAGGAGTTGTGATCAGTGCCCACGTATGTCCGCCAAGGGTAGAGTCCGTCCTGTTCCACTTGAACCCTTACCCGTCGTTGCAGAACCATCTTCTCGGGTAGCCATAGATTTGTTGGACGATTCTCACCTCCTTCCTCTAAGAAGCCTAAATTACATCAAGCTAATTTGTTAAAGCAATATATTGCAGGACCCACATTGCTCGTGTCCTTGACGACGTCCCCAAGCTGGAGTTAGTCGAGGCACTACCCTGCAAGAGTTCCTGTGAAGTTCGGACGCCAGAGTCTGTTGATCTCGGTTGCCAGTTGCTGCCAACACCTGACGAGATAGAAGAATCCTCTACGACAGGAAATAGGCCCAAACTTAAACTTGGACTGAAGTGGACCCCACGTGCAGTTCCTTGATACGGCCTTACGTTTTGGACATCAAGTTACCACCTATTCTTTTCTATGACCCTTCTTTATTGTGCAATGTGTATTTAAGCATTTGTTGTAAGATGATTATGCTTTGTGTACTAATCTTAAGTTTTAATCTACCTTACAGTAGATTTTTGTTGGGGGAGCAGTGTAAGGGCGGAAACGATCCTCCGGCTAGTTACCGCTGCTAACTCGCTCGTTTGCTGGTGCAGACGACCCTTGGGGTGGTTGGACGGAGGTGATAACGGCAGCGACTATCTCCGCCACGAGCAGATTCAACCCAGCCGCTATACCGTCAGTATCTAGCTACCCTGCTGTCCGTCAAATTCTGGCTGTGATCTCATCATAGGTCCTGGATTCGTGGGCTGTGTTCCCAGACCTTCACCTATCAACTGCCAACTCTCTGGTCATCTACCACTACCGCATACCACGACCATCAGTTCATCACATTCCGTCGGTGCCCCGGTGTTCTCCTGCCTTTTCAAGACGTTGCTGAGTGTGGAGTGAATGGACGCCTCCCTGCCCTGAGTGTGCATCATCGTGTTCCAGAACCTTCCCCCAGGGCCACTGCCGTAGGAAATAATTGTTCATTGTTTGATTCCATTAATTGCTGACTCCCCTTTATTGTTCGATTCTATCGATTGTTGACTCCATTTAATTGTTTGAATCCATTAATTGTTGACTCCCATTATTTGTTTGATTCCTTTAATTGTTGCTTCCATTAATTGTTTGACTCCCGTAATTATTTGATGATTGTTGAGTGGTGTCAGAGTTTTGTTATATTTTTATAGTAAAGAGATGCCAATCTCTAACGGTTGTTTGTTATTCCTCGGAAAACCATGGTCCTTGACTTTCCTATATTAAGATCCTGATTAGCCTGGTAAGGGATTTCTATCCCTAAGTCTCAGGCCTTTACAATTTCCAATAATGAACCAAATTCAAATTTTTTCGACAAGAACTTCCGACCAATGAGAGCAAGCCTGGCTGATGACGTCATAAACGTTAATATTATGGTGTATGTGTGTTTTCTCGCTCAGAAAAAACAAAACAAAATCTCTTGTACTCGACTCCAGTTTGTAAAAACTTGGAACATTTTGAATAGAGCACATAACAGAGGATAAATTATCACCAAGAGACTTATAGTTGAAGGTGATAAAAAGAACAGTGACTTGTAAAAATCTCAGACTGACGCTCAAGGAGGTGAAGTTTCTCGTAACTGAAAAAATATCTTTCATCTCCAATAAAAAAAGGTAATATACCTTTCAGGACAGATTTTGTTTTATATTGCTTAAGTAATATTGACATATAATTGTAGTAGTGGTGCTCCAAGTGTAAAATGAACAGCAGTAAATGATTAACATAGTCAGGTGTCCTCGGCTACCCTCCACTTGTTGTATTCGTAATTCAAGATATCTGGAGGTGCCGTGCTCTGTCGTGTCCTTTTAAGACCCGTGGCTATCCTTAATATCCCAAACCTTATGGGGTAGTTTATTTTTTGTTCTTGTGTGCCTCTTCTTTACCTAACGGCCACCTACTAGAGGTGGCCAAGTCAAGGGAAGACCAGTGGCCTGTGTAGGATCCCTCCATTGATCTTGTTAATTTTGTCTAGGGCTATTTTGAAGCCCAGTACTGTTCTCGATTCCACGGCTTGAGCTGGGAGAACGTCCCATAGATCTATCACTCTCTGTCACTCTATGTGAAGAAGTATTTCCTTGTGTTCGTTCTGCATGTTAGCTTGGTGAGCTTGAAGTTGTCCCTTTGGGTTGTCCCTTTCAAGATTTTAATTGTTTTAATGAGATCTGTTCTATTGGGCTTTTTTCTGAATAGTTGTTCGTCTTGAGGCCCTTAGTTTACTTGGATAATCGAGATGGCATAGTTAAAGAATCATCTTGGTTGCACCTTTTCTATGGGTGTTAGATCTTTCTGGAGGTAGGGTTTCCATGCCTGAATACAAAAATCCATACAATAAGAAGCATTTTCTTATCATTGTATTCAAAGGTACGCTTTATAATTCCCAAATATATATATGTTTTTATTATTATTATTACTGCTGGGGCATCCCCCTCACTTGTTGCGCCGCCTTCAAGTGATTGATTGATCTGTCACAACGCCAACAGATTTTAACTTATCGACAGTATCCAGGAAGTTGTCATTAACAGAATAGTTGTGATTGGGGTTGTTGTATCCTATTTGTAGGGTCTTGCATTTCGTAATGTTAAAGGACGTTTGACTGTCTCCAGACCATTGAACAGCTCATGCAGTTGTCCTCATTGATGCGACATCATCTTGACTTGCTGCCTCAGTAAATACCATCGTAACTTTTTCGTAGCCACTTATATCGCTATATTTGCGGCCACATGACTGTCATTAATTCTACCGAGTAAGTGGTGTGTGATTGTTTCGTAGTACGTTTTTCTACTAATTTTACTACAAGGAGAAAGGTGTTATTGTACATCTGTTGGGTGGTCGTGGTATTGTTTTGTTTTTTTAAGTAATTGTGAATTATTCTTGTTTTTCGTATGTACTTTTATCGTCAGTCATATATTTTTATTTAAGCAGAGTACAGTATACCATCTTGAACCTCTGGGGTGATTAGGAAATGTATGGGCTTTTAGTATCGTATCTTGCCAGAGTGAAATAAGACAGTGTTTGTTGTTATGAGGAACATTCATCAATATAAATATCATTCACTAATAACAATCTTTGTACCTGTATTATCAGCTGTTTTTTTATAGGACCCAAATCCCCTGTAGTTCCGTACCACCAATACGTAACACAAAGTCACTCGCTCACTTGCTTTAGGTCTGAGTTTTCAATGTGTCGTGCTTATGTTTACTGTTTTGGGTAACTTGCATGGGTTGACATGTTGCCTGTTGAAGTGTTCCTGTGTTTTAAGATGTTTCTTGTTGATGTATTCCTATGGGTTAAGGTGTTCCTTGTTTGAGGTATTGCTGTGTTGATATGTTCCTTGTTATTATGGTGTTTCTCGTTTCATTTTTTTGTGTTTAGGTGTTCTTTTGCATCGAAACTTTCCTTGTTTGAGTTGCTCTTGTGTGTTGAGGTGTACCGTGTTTGAGGTGTTGCTATGTTGATATGTTCCTTGTTCTTATAGTGTTTCTTGTTTGAGTTTTTTTCTGTTGAGGTCGTTGAGATGTTTGAGGTGTTGCTGTGTTGATGTGTTCCTTGTCCTTAGGTGTTATGTGCTTTCAAGTAACTTATGTGTTTACTTATTCTGTGTTTACTTCGTATTTACGTTCAGATGTTATTTGCACATCCTGGTGAAGTTTTGGATACATTGTAATAAAATACTCTTCATATCGACTGAGGTCTCGTGTGCTCACAGGCCGCATGAGACGGAAGACCTTCAGTTAGAGGGAGCCCGTCAGGTTAAGTTAAATTTCGACGTCTGCCTTAGAAATACTACGCTACAAGCACAACCCAATGGCAAACTAGCTTAAGGGGGCCATTTAGCCCCATGTAGGTGTAAGAGTTGTGCGTATGACAAGAAAATAATACAGTACATGATTATATAAGAAAATGGGTCTTTTAGTATTAAGGTGCTTCATATTATTGTATTCACACACACACACACAGTCTCCAAAACTGGGCCACCAACAACCATGTCACCATCAACCATACCAAGACCATGGCTATGCACATCAACCTCTCCTCCGACATTGTCCCACCTCCTTCCATTACTTTAGGTCCCAACACACTCCAGGTTGTAGATTCCACGAAGCTCCTCGGCGTCACCATAGACAACAAACTAAATTGGATACCACACGTCAGTGAAGTTGTCAAATCCTCCAGTTTCCGTCTCCACCTCCTCCGCCGACTCAAGTCCCTCGAGTTCTTGCACCCGAGCTCCTCAGTGTTTACACAACATTCATACTTCCCAAGCTCACCTATGCCTCCCCCACCTGGTCTTCCTCCCTAAAAGCCACACAACGTAAACACCTAGAAAAAGTGCAAAAGAGGACATGCAAGATTATTCTCTCCCCTTCCTACTCCACATATCAAGAAGCGCTCAACACACTGACCCTTTCGACTCTCACTGACCATCACCACGACCTCATCTGCAAATTTGGTAAGAAGCTTCTACACCATCCTCGACACCGGTTCCTACTACCACCTGAGATCCCTAGCCCGAGAATTGCTGTTCGACACCACAACCGCATCCAGCCCATACGTGCACGAACTGATCGCTATAAGAACAGCCCAGTTCCAACCATTGTAAAAATTATCAATAACTTGTAATAGACCAGTGTATGCACTTCCAGTAAATACTACTTCTTGCACTGTCACTATGTTGAAATGCACTGTAGTTTGAGCTTTTCCCCATCTAGTTATTATATATCTTATTTGTATCACTTATGTTACTTGTATATTATTTATAATTAGAAACCCATTCCCCAAATATGTAACTGTATATTTTCAGCCTTCTGGCTGCCAAGCTCTTTCAATAAACCGTTAATTATTATTATTATTATTATTTTTATTACACACTGATTTTATTAGGGCACAAAACGTGTGTATGCATTACTCCTCAGACATTGACCGCCTAAACACGCGGAACACCTGAACACGGAACACATGGAACACCTTAGCACACGGAATACTATAACACGGAACACCTGAACACACGGAACATCTAAACACATCGACCACCTAGATACACGGAACACCTGAACACACGGAACACCTTAACACACGGAACGCCTAAACACATGGAACACCTGAATACATGATAACACGGAACACCTAATCTCACGGAGCGCCTGAACACATGGATCACCTGAATACGTGAACACACGGAACACCTAAACACACGGAACGCCTGAATACACAGAACAACTGAACATACGTAACACAGAACATCTGAGCACACGGAATACTATAACACAGAACACCTGAACACACGGAACACCTGAACACGCGGAACACCTGAACACACAGAATACCTAAATGCAGGGAACGCCTGAACACATGGAACACCTGAATACATGATCACACGGAACACCTAAACACACGGAATGCCTGAATACACAGAACACCTGACCACGCGGAATACTATAACACGGAACACTTGTACACACGGAACACCTAAACACACGGGATGCCTGAACACACGGAACACCTGAACACTCGGAACACCAGAACACACGAAACACCTGAACACACGGAACGCATGAATACGCTCAACACCTGAATACACGGAACGCCTAAACACACGGAACTCCTGAACACATGGAACACCTAAACGGACGGAACGCCTGAATACACGGAATACCTGAACACACGGAACGCATGAATACACGGAACACCTGAACACATGGAACGCATGAATACACGGAACACCTGAACACACGGAACAGCTGAACGCACGGAACGCCTGAACATATGCAACATCTAAACACACGGGATGCCTGAACACGCGGAACACCTGAACACACGGAACACCTGAACACACGGAACACATAAGCACACGGAACGCCTGAACACACGGAACACCTGAACACACGGAACGCATAAACACATGAAACGCCTGAACACACGGAACACCTGAACACACGGAACGCATGAATACACGCAACACCTGAACACACGGAATGCATGAATACACGGAGCACCTGAACACACGGAACGCATGAATACACGGAACACCTGAACACACGGAACGCATGAATACACGCAACAGCTAAACACACGGAACGCCTAAACACACGGAACACCTGAACACACGCAAGAGTTGCCTAAGAAGGTTCGTGCATGACATATTACCCCCTCAGCACGTAGCTTCTCATGCGGGTTTTTTTATCCCAGGACTGTCATGCAAGCAGCTGCGACCTGCTCCCCTCATGCATCGTCCTTCTCTCTGTCTGTCTGTCTGTTCATCTTTCTGTCTCACTTTCTCTCTCTTCCTTCCTTCTTTCTTTTTCTTCCTCACCCTCTCTCGTTGACCACTTCTGCCTCTCTCTCTCTCTCTCTCTCTCTCTCCCCCTGTTCATATTTCTCTCTCTCTGTCTTGTTCAGTTTCCCTCTATTTCTGTCAGCGTTTTTTATCTATTTCTTTCACTTATTTTCTTATTTTGTCTATTTCTTTCCATCACTTTATTTGTTCTACCGTCTTATTCTAAACTCATTCTGCCTCTGTCTCCTTTTCAATGATTTTCTGTCTGTCTGTCCGTCTGTCTCTCACTCTCTCCCTTTGTCTGCCTGTCTCATTTTTTTCTCAACCCTCTCTCTTCCTTTCTTACTCCCTCTTATTGTCTCCATCTTCATCTCTTGTTACCTGCATCTCTTAGTTACACGGTAAAGAGCCTCACATCCCAACACTCGGTACACGGGATCGAGCTTCCTCTAAGAATTACAGATTACCTGTCAACTAACAGTACTGTATACATGGCGCTGATGATGAACCCGACACGGAAGACCAGATTAAGAGATCAATCCATTTGGGTATTATTTTTCAGCTCTGCATCAGATAAAATTTTCAAAAAGTTGCTCTCTCTCTCTCTCTCTCTCTCTCTCTCTCTCTCTCTCTCTCTCTCTCTCTCACCTCTCACTCTCTCTCTCTCTCTCTCTCTCTCGTTCGAAAATTTGTATACAGAAAACATCTGTTAAGTAAAATGGCTCCTTGCTGCTTGACAAACTTATTTTGATGAATTATCTTATTTATAAATTCAATGATTTTACTGTTATGAATATCAATATCATCGATTTTTATACAAGATTTTTATAGCGTGGTGAAACATGAAAGTAAAGTAAGTTGTGTGGCATCATAAGTGAAAAGACAATATTGCATGTTTCTTAATTACATTATTTATTAGAAGTATGCGCTCTTGTGCATATACTGTAGCTATGTTATAGTTGTATATCCCATCATCACTACCTCCTATCATCACTACCTCCTATCATCACTACCTCCCATCATCACTACCTCACATCATCACTACCTCCTATCATCACTACCTCACATCATCACTACCTCCCATTATCACTGCCTCCCATCATCACTAGCTCCTATCATCACTACCTCCCATTATCACTACCTCCTATCATCACTACCTCACATTATCACTACCTCCTATCATCACTACCTCCTATCATCACTACCTCCCATTATCACTACCTCCTATCATCACTACCTCCCATCATCACTACCTCCCATCATCACTACCTCCTATCA